>NC_069502.1:484205206-484255394 GCF_027579735.1 Bombina bombina | reverse complement strand
TGATGTCTTTCCTCCTTGGCCTTGTGTTAACACACACCTGAATGCTCCAGACCAGCAAACTGCTAAAACTTCGGCTTTTATAGAGGTGGTCACACTTACTGATGATCAATTAAACAAGGGCATTTGATTGGCAGCACCTGGCTGCTACTTAGCCTCATAATTCCTATGGAAGCAGTAAGGGTGTACTTTGTTTCTTTCATGTAATTAGCAAGAGTCCATGAGCTAGTGACGTATGGGATATACATTCCTACCAGGAGGGGCAAAGTTTCCCAAACCTCAAAATGCCTATAAATACACCCCTCACCACACCCACAAATCAGTTTTTACAAACTTTGCCTCTGATGGAGGTGGTGAAGTAAGTTTGTGCTAGATTCTACGTTGATATGCGCTCCGCAGCAAGTTGGAGCCCGGTTTTCCTCTCAGCGTGCAGTGAATGTCAGAGGGATGTGAGGAGAGTATTGCCTATTTGAATGCAGTGATCTCCTTCTAAGGGGTCTATTTCATAGGTTCTCTGTTATCGGTCGTAGAGATTCATCTCTTACCTCCCTTTTCAGATCGACGATATACTCTTATATATACCATTACCTCTGCTGATTCTCGTTTCAGTACTGGTTTGGCTATCTGCTATATGTAGATGAGTGTCCTGGGGTAAGTAAGTCTTATTTTCTGTGACACTCCAAGCTATGGTTGGGCACTTTGTTTATAAAGTTCTAAATATATGTATTCAAACATTTATTTGCCTTGACTCAGAATGTTCAACTTTCCTTATTTTTCAGACAGTCAGTTTCATATTTGGGATAATGCATTTTAATTTAACATTTTTTACCTTAAAATTTGACTTTTTCCCTGTGGGCTGTTAGGCTCGCGGGGGCTGAAAATGCTTCATTTTATTGCGTCATTCTTGGCGCGGACTTTTTTGGCGCAAAAATTCTATTTCCGTTTCCGGCGTCATACGTGTCGCCGGAAGTTGCGTCATTCTTTGACGTTATTTTGCGCCAAAAATGTCGTCGTTCCGGATGTGGCGTCATTTTTGGCGCCAAAAAGCATTTAGGCGCCAAATAATGTGGGCGTCTTATTTGGCGCGAAAAAATATGGGCGTCACTTTTGTCTCCACATTATTTAAGTCTCATTTTTTATTGCTTCTGGTTGCTAGAAGCTTGTTCTTTGGCATTTTTTCCCATTCCTGAAACTGTCATTTAAGGAATTTGATCAATTTTGCTTTATATGTTGTTTTTTCTTTTACATATTGCAAGATGTTCCACGTTGCAACTGAGTCAGAAGATACTTCAGGAAAATCACTGCACAGTGCTGGAGTTACCAAGCTAAGTGTATCTGCTATAAACTTTTGGTATCTATTTCTCCAGCTGTTATTTGTATTGCATGTCATGTCAAACTTATTAATGCAGATAAAATTTCCTTTAGTACTGTTACATTACCTGTTGCTGTTCCGTCAACATCTAATTTTCAGAGTGTTCCTGATAACATAAGAGATTTTATTTTTTAAATCCATTTAGAAGGCTATGTCTGTTATTTCTCCTTCTAGTATAAATAAAAGTCTTTTAAAACTTCTCTTTTTTTCAGATGAATTTTTAAATGAACATCATCATTCTGATACTGATAATGGTTCTTCTGGTTCAGAGGTTTCTGTCTCAGAGGTTGATGCTGATAAATCTTTGTATTTGTTCAAGATGGAATTTATTCGTTCTTTACTTAAAGAAGTATTATTTGCATTAGAAATAGAGGATTCTGGTCCTCTTGATTCTAAATGTAAACGTTTAAATAAGGTTTTTTAAATCTCCTGTAGTTATTCCAGAAGTGTTTTATCTCCCTGATGCTATTTCTGAAGTAATTTCCAGGGATTGGAATAATTTGGGTAATTTATTTACTCCTTCTAGACGTTTAAGCAAATTATATCCTGTGCCATCTGACAGATTAGAGTTTTTTGAGACAAAAATCCCTAAGGTTATGGGGCTGTCTCTACTCCTGTTAATATACTACTATTCCTACGGCAGATAGTATTTCATTTAAGGATCCTTTAGATAGGAAAATTGAATCCTTTCTAAGAAAAGCTTACTTATGTTCAGGTAATCTTCTTAGACCTGCTATATTTTTAGCGGATGTTGCTGCAGCTTCAACTTTTTGATTAGAAGCTTTAGCGCAACAAGTAACAGATCATAATTTTATAGCATTATTATTATTCTATAACATGATAATAATTTTATTGGTGATACCATCTTTTGATATCATTAGAGTTGATGTCAGGTATATGTTTCTAGCTATTTTAGCTAGAAAAGCTTTATGGATTAAACTTGGAATGCTGACATGTCTTCTAAGTCATCTTTGCTTTCCCTTTCTTTCCAGGGTAAATAATCATTTTAGTTCCTTTCCTCACAAGGAACAAAAGCCTGATCCTTCATCCTCAGGAGCGGTATCAGTTTGGAAACTATTTCCAGTTTGGAATATATCCAAGCCTTATAGAAACCTATAGCCAGCTCCTAAGTACCTATGAAGGTGCGGCCCTTATTCCAGCTCAGCTGGTATGGGGCAGATTACGTTTTCTTCAAAGAAATTTGGATCAATTCCGTTCTTAATCTCTGGTTTCAGAAACATTGTTTCAGAAAGGTACAGAATTGGCTTCAAGTTAAGGCCTCCTGCTAAGAGATTCTTTTCTTTTCCGTGTCCCAGTTAACACAGCAAAGGCTCAGCATTTCTGTAATGTGTTTCAGATCTAGAGTTGGCTGGAGTATTTATGCCAGTTCCAGTTCTGGAACAGGGGCTGGGGTTTTATTTTATCTCTTCATTTGTACCAAAGAAGGTCAATTCCTTCAGACCAGTTCCGGATCTGTCATTATTGAATCGTTATGTTAGGATACCAACATTCAAGATGGTTATTGTAGGACTATCCTGCCTTTTGTTTAGCAAGGGCATTATATGTCTACAATAGATTTACAGGATGTGTATCTGCATATTCCGATTCATCCAGATCACTTTTAGTGTCTGAGATTCTCTTTTTAGACAAGCATTACCAGTTTTGTGGCTCTACCGTTTGGCCTAGCCTCAGTTCCAAGAATTTTTTTCAAAGGTTCTCGGTGCCCCTTTTTTCTGTAATCAGAGAATAGGGTTTTGGTATTTCCTTATTTGGACGATATTTTGGTACTTGCTCAGTCTTCTCATTTTCGAAGAATCTCATACGAATCGACTTGTGTTGTTTCTTCAAATTCATGGTTGGAGGATCAATTTACCATTTAGTTCATTGATTCCTCAGACAAGGGTAACCTTTTTAGGTTTCTAGATAAATTCAGTGTCTATGACTCTGTCCTTGTCAGACAAGAGAAGTTTAACATTGATATCAGCTTGTCAAAACCTTCAGTCACAATCATTCCCTTTGGTAGCCTTATGCATGGAAATGTTGGGTCTTAGGACTGCCGCATCAGATGCGATCTCCTTTGCTCGTTTTCACATGCGACCTCTTCAGCTCTGTATGCTGAACCAATGGTGCAGGGATTACTCAAAGATATCTCAATTAATATCTTTAAACCGATTTTACAACACTCTCTGACATGGTGGACAGATCACCATCGTTTAGTTCAGGGGGCTTCTTTGTTCTTCCGACCTGGACTATAATCTCAACAGATGCAAGTCTTACAGGTTGGGGAGCTGTGTGGGGGTATCTGACGGCACAAGGGGTTTGGGAATCTCAGGAGGTGAGATTTCCGATCAATATTTTGGAACTCCGTGCAATTTTCAGAGCTCTTCAGTCTTGGCCTCTTCTCAAGAGAGAGTTGTTCATTTGTTTTCAGATAGACAATGTCACAACTGTGGCATACATCAATCATCAAGGAGGGACTCACAGTCCTCTGGCTATGAAAGAAGTATCTCGAATTTTGGTTTGGGCGGAATCCAGCTCCTGTCTAATCTCTGCGGTTCATATCCCAGGTATGGACAATTGGAAAGCGGATTATCTCAGTCGCCAAACGTTGCATCCGGGCGAATGGTCTCTTCACCCAGAGGTATTTCTTCAGATTGTTCAAATGTGGGAACTTCCAGAAATAGATCTGATAGCTTCTCATCTAAACAAGAAACTTCCCAGGTATCTGTCCAGATCCCGGGATCCTCAGGCGGAGGCAGTGGATGCATTATCACTTCCTTGGAAGTATCATCCTGCCTATATCTTTCCGCCTCTAGTTCTTCTTTCAAGAGTAATCTCCAAGATTCTGAAGGAATGCTCGTTTGTTCTGCTGGTAGCTCCGGCATGGCCTCACAGGTTTTGGTATGCGGATCTTGTCCGGATGGCCTCTTGCCAACCGTGGACTCTTCCGTTAAGACCAGACCTTTTGTCTCAAGGTCCTTTTTTCCATCAGGATCTGAAATCCTTAAATTTAAAGGTATGGAGATTGAACGCTTGATTCTTGGTCAAAGAGGTTTCTCAGACTCTGTGATTAATGATATGTTACAGGCTCGTAAATCTGTATCCAGAGAGATATATTATAGAGTCTGGAAGACTTATATTTCTTGGTGTCTTTCTCATCATTTTTTCTTGGCATTCTTTTAGAATACCGAGAATATTACAGTTTCTTCAGGATGGTTTAGATAAGGGTTTGTCCGCAAGTTCCTTGAAAGGTCAAATCTCTGCTCTTTCTGTTCTTTTTCACAGACAGATTGCTATTCTTCCTGATATTCATTGTTTTGTACAAGCTTTGGTTCGTATAAAGCCTGTCATTAAGTCAATTTCTCCTCCTTGGAGTTTGAATTTGGTTCTGGGGGTTCTTCAAGCTCCTCCATTTGAACCTATGCATTCATTGGATATTAAATTACTTTCTTGGAAAGTTTTGTTCCTTTTGGCCATCTCTTCTGCCAGAAGAGTTTCTGAATTATCTGCTCTTTCTTGTGAGTCTCCTTTTCTGATTTTTCATCAGGATAAGGCGGTGTTGCGAACTTCTTTTGAATTTTTACCTAAGTTGTGAATTCCAACAACATTAGTAGAGACATTGTGGTTCCTTCATTATGTCTTAATCCTAAGAATTCTAAGGAGAAATCGTTGCATTCTTTGGATGTTATTAGAGCTTTGAAATATTATGTTGAAGCTACTAAGTCTTTCCGAAAGACTTCAAGTTTATTTGTTATCTTTAATTCATCTTGCCTATGTTGAGTCGGGTAAGACTCCGCCTCATAGGATTACAGCTCATTCTACTAGGTCAGTTTCTACTTCCTGGGCGTTTAGGAATGAAGCTTCGGTTGATCAGATTTGCAAAGCGGCAACTTGGTCCTCTTTGCATACTTTTACCAAATTCTACCATTTTGTTGTATTTTCTTCTTCTGAAGCAGTTTTTGGTAGAAAAGTACTTCAGGCAGCTGTTTCAGTTTGAATCTTCTGCTTATGTTTTCATTTAAACTTTATTTTGGGTGTGGATTATTTTCAGCAGGAATTGGCTGTCTTTATTTTATCCCTCCCTCTCTAGTGACTCTTGCGTGGAAAGATCCACATCTTGGGTAGTCATTATCCCATACGTCACTAGCTCATGGACTCTTGCTAATTACATGAAAGAAAACATAATTTATGTAAGAACTTACCTGATAAATTCATTTCTTTCATATTAGCAAGAGTCCATGAGGCCCACCCTTTTTTGTGGTGGTTATGATTTTTTTGTATAAAGCACAATTATTCCAATTCCTTATTTTTTATGCTTTCGCACTTTTTTCTTATCACCCCACTTCTTGGCTATTCGTTAAACTGATTTGTGGGTGTGGTGAGGGGTGTATTTATAGGCATTTTGAGGTTTGGGAAACTTTGCCCCTCCTGGTAGGAATGTATATCCCATACGTCACTAGCTCATGGACTCTTGCTAATATGAAAGAAATGAATTTATCAGGTAAGTTCTTACATAAATTATGTTTTTTCACACATGGCTTCTCCATTTTGGCCTTATTTTTGTTAAATAAGTCATGACACTGTGTAATATGTCATGTGTTGTTGTTCATCTGACGTATTTACCTAATATTAAGAAGACCTCCTAAGGACCAGATGATTATGTTCTGATTTGTAAAACCGAAGAATTCAAAAGGTGACGTCAGTGGCGTATTTATCTTTTGTGATGCCCTAGGCTCTCAAAATTCTGCTCTCCCCCCCCCCCCCCCAAAAAAAAAGCAATAGAATTGGTTATTGTGCTCCAATAAAGGATAGCTGGCTTTTTATCACACAGCTCCATCCGAGTCGTTTTTCTTAAGGAAATTACCATACTCCAGAGAGGGGAAGCATATTATTTTGTTTTCCCATAAAGATAACCGCATACTCTTGAAAAAGAGAGTATTCAACCCACAACATACAGATGAAAATCATCACTGAAAACTAAAAGATACCATACTCCACAGAGGAGAAACACTCTCCAAAGACATCAGAAAGAAACAAGTATCAAGTACCATACTCCAACCGGTCACCAAGACAAACATCTTTAACACAGATAGGGATAAACTCCCCTCAACGCCTCTCACATATCTCACATGTTTGAGGTTTAAATAGGTAAGTAATAAATTTTATACTCTATGCACTATACCGTTTATTAGTATATTCATACTGCACCATAAAGTGTTTTTTGTTTATGTCTCCTCCATTCTACGAGTGCTACACTGTGGAGCCCTCAACTCCTACCTTTACTACTACTCTTTCCATTTGATGATAGTGGAAATTCCAGACTAAGCTGCCTTGAAAAATAACTATTTGCATAATACACAGCGCATACCAAAACACCCTCTCCTTTTTATTTATTTATATATATATATATATATATATATATATATATATATATATACATATACATATACACACAGGGAGTGCAGAATTATTAGGCAAATGAGTATTTTGACCACATCATCCTCTTTATGCATGTTGTCTTACTCCAAGCTGTATAGGCTCGAAAGCCTACTACCAATTAAGCATATTAGGTGATGTGCATCTCTGTAATGAGAAGGGGTGTGGTCTAATGACATCAACACCCTATATCAGGTGTGCATAATTATTAGGCAACTTCCTTTCCTTTGGCAAAATGGGTCAAAAGAAGGACTTGACAGGCTCAGAAAAGTCAAAAATACTGAGATATCTTGCAGAGGGATGCAGCACTCTTAAAATTGCAAAGCTTCTGAAGCGTGATCATCGAACAATCAAGCGTTTCATTCAAAATAGTCAACAGGGTCGCAAGAAGCGTGTGGAAAAACCAAGGCGCAAAATAACTGCCCATGAACTGAGAAAAGTCAAGCGTGCAGCTGCCAAGATGCCACTTGCCACCAGTTTGGCCATATTTCAGAGCTGCAACATCACTGGAGTGCCAAAAAGCACAAGGTGTGCAATACTCAGAGACATGGCCAAGGTAAGAAAGGCTGAAAGACGACCACCACTGAACAAGACACACAAGCTGAAACGTCAAGACTGGGCCAAGAAATATCTCAAGACTGATTTTTCTAAGGTTTTATGGACTGATGAAATGAGAGTGAGTCTTGATGGGCCAGATGGATGGGCCCGTGGCTGGATTGGTAAAGGGCAGAGAGCTCCAGTCCGACTCAGACGCCAGCAAGGTGGAGGTGGAGTACTGGTTTGGGCTGGTATCATCAAAGATGAGCTTGTGGGGCCTTTTCGGGCTGAGGATAGAGTCAAGCTCAACTCCCAGTCCTACTGCCAGTTTCTGGAAGACACCTTCTTCAAGCAGTGGTACAGGAAGAAGTCTGCTTCCTTCAAGAAAAACATGATTTTCATGCAGGACAATGCTCCATCACACGCGTCCAAGTACTCCACAGCGTGGCTGGCAAGAAAGGGTATAAAAGAAGAAAATCTAATGACATGGCCTCCTTGTTCACCTGATCTGAACCCCATTGAGAACCTGTGGTCCATCATCAAATGTGAGATTTACAAGGAGGGAAAACAGTACACCTCTCTGAACAGTGTCTGGGAGGCTGTGGTTGCTGCTGCACGCAATGTTGATGGTGAACAGATCAAAACACTGACAGAATCCATTGATGGCAGGCTTTTGAGTGTCCTTGCAAAGAAAGGTGGCTATATTGGTCACTGATTTGTTTTTGTTTTGTTTTTGAATGTCAGAAATGTATATTTGTGAATGTTGAGATGTTATATTGGTTTCACTGGTAAAAATAAATAATTGAAATGGGTATATATTTGTTTTTTGTTAAGTTGCCTAATAATTATGCACAGTAATAGTCACCTGCACACACAGATATCCCCCTAAAATAGCTAAAACTAAAAACAAACTAAAAACTACTTCCAAAACTATTCAGCTTTGATATTAATGAGTTTTTTGGGTTCATTGAGAACATGGTTGTTGTTCAATAATAAAATTAATCCTCAAAAATACAACTTGCCTAATAATTCTGCACTCCCTGTATATATATATAACACATAAGCAGGATAATCCATCCCTTAAAAATGGAAAGAGAAAAATCTATATTTTCCTTTGTGTATACAATCTGAAGCCTAAATGTCTGCTACTAAGAATACATAATTCATGTATCTCCATGAGTGCTTCTATGTATTACCCCTTATTGAGACACACACACACACACACACACACACACACACACGATACAGGTGCACTCTCACAATCTTGGTTCCTTGGCCAGGTTGCTGAGTAAAATTTCAAATATAAGCAGAATAAAATGGCACTCAGTGGACTTGACAGCAAAAGATGTCCTTTATTCAAGTGACGTTTCGGGGCATACACCCCTTCATCAGACCAGAATTTTTTTAAATAAAATTAAAAAATGTTTGAATAAAACTGCTTTTTTACTAACAATAAACCAAAAATACCACCTTTTATAATTAGCCTAACAATAGTTAACTCAGTTAAGCTTCTCCTAATGGCCAAGACATAAATGACCGATAAGGATGGCAATGAATAAGGGAGTGAGCAGAGTAGCTTACGAAACGTGTAAGGAATCGCGTGACGCCATGGATTACGTCTCTTTCGGTAACTGCTCATCACGCTACAACTGAGCACACCAAGTAACCGGCTCTTATTAAGAACATTTATTTTTTTAGGAAGTTAATGTATTTAAGGTTTTTTGTTTTTATTTTGCTAATTTATTTGTTTCTTTTTGTGGTTTTAATAGTTCTAAAACACTAATACATTTATTGTAGAAACCAACTGAATATAATGTTGGAACAACCATTTTATATATACACCACTTATCCCAGTGTGGTGTGTAAAGGCTAGTTTCTACTCCGTATTCACACAGGATTCACCATACCATTACGAGAGAGACTTTGTTACAAATTTAATTAGCGAACATTAAGTCTACTTTTGTTCTGGTGGTGTTTAGCGCTTTTCCTCATGCGCTAATAGCGCACCACTTGTAATGTGGCCCCAAATATGGTTTGGCATTTTACGTCCTCTTTGCTTTCGTAGCTATTATATACTTGAAGAAACATCAGCTGGAATGTTTTGCAATGTCTGCTTGTTTCCTGCTTTTTCTTTTATCAGTAGTAGTTTTTGTATACTGTGAGAGCCCTTATGTAAATATGTGTTGATAATAAAAAAAATATAAATGCTTAGTTCTGTACAATCGGATTTAAAAGAATCTACCTTTTATTTTTATTTACAGTACTTTAACAAGAAATATCCGTCATAGAAGAGGTGAAAAGGTTGCCATTAATGTACCAAGTGAGTAGCTGCTTCTATAAATTACTTTTCTATTTTATTTCATTTTATAATTATTTATTTTTCCTTGTGTAGTTTTTAGAGACAAACATACACCATCTCCATTTATTGAACGGTTTCCGAATGATGCTGGAGATAACAGTAAAGCAGCCAAACCTGATCACATATACATGGATGCCATGGGATTTGGCATGGGCAATTGCTGCCTTCAGGTAAGGGAGCGAGTTGTGCACAATTATATTTAATCTTATGTTTAAAATGTGGCTACATTTTGTAACCTGAAATACTGATGCTTCCTGAAATAACTTTGAAATAATTTACAATAAAACTATTCAATATATCACTTTGATGTTTCCACTTGTTACACATTTTATTTTAAATGAACTTTATTATCCTGATGACAGTTGTTTGCTTTGTTATATCATGATGTCTCAGATTGTAGTTATCCAGTCAAATGCACTTAAAAGTTCAAATTATTTTTAATATTTCTTTCTCTTGTAAGGTGTATCCAGTCCACGGGTTCATCCATTACTTGTGGGATATTCTCCTTCCTGATACAACAAATGAAAACTGTAAACTAATTGAACTGATTTTACTTAAAGGGATACTGAACCATTTTTTTTTTCTTTCATGATTCAGATAGAGCATTCAATTTTAAGCAACTTTCTAATTTACTCCAATAATCAATTTTTATCAAATTGATTATAGGAATAAATTAGAGCATGGGACTTTCTATCTGAATCAGTTCAGTATCCCTTTAAGTTTTTTTGGATGCCTTATGGTTTATTCCCAGTTGTTTCTAAGTGTTTAAAGGTTCAGTTGCTCCATAAATATTTACCAAGGGCTTAGCTTTTGCTTTCTTAAGACACAGTGAATCCACGGATCATCAATTACTGTTGGGAATATCACTCCTGGCCAGCAGGAGGAGGGAAAGAGCACCACAGCAACGCTGTTAAAGGACCAGTCAACACTGTAGATTTGCATAATCATCAAATGCATGATAAGAAGACAATGCAATAGCACTTAGTCTAATCTTCAAATGAATAGTAGATTTTTGTTAAATAAATTGCAAAGTTATGTCTATTTCCACTCCTCCTGTATCATGTGACAGCCATCAGCCAATCACAAATGCATATACGTATATGCAGTGAATTCTTGCACATGCTCAGTAGGAGTTGGTGACTCAAAAAGTATAAATATAAAAAGACTCTGCACATTTTGTTAATGGAAGTAAATTTGAAAGTTGTTTAAAATTGCATGCTGTATCTGAATCATGAAGTTTAATTTTGACTTGAGTGTCTCTATGAAGGAATTTGTCCCACATTAAGGACTCTAGACTGATTGTCCCACATCAGTCTAGAGTCCTTAACCTCTGCAGTGTCAGCCTCCTAGCCCCAGAAGACAAAAGGCACTTACATGCACATTCAGCTGTCCGGCAGGAGGACAGTTCACCTGGTATGAGAGGATGCCGCTCCTCTCAGAGACCTGTGGAAAACGGAAAGATCAGAGTAAACCTACTCAGGCTTTCTATACCATTGCAGCAACATGCTAGGAAAAACGCAGCAAGGCCCACCTCACAAGTTCCTAAGTGCTTTAAAGCTAAACGTAAGTCTGAATGATAGGGAATATTAACATAGCATGTCAGTTGCCTCAAATACTTTGTGTATAATTAGCGCAGTTCAGCAACATAGTGTATCCAACTTTCTGCAATCCTAATAGCCACTTCTGTTACCTTAAGTGCTACGGTGCTCCGGGGTTAACACATTATTGATCAAATTAGATATTGATTACAATATCTGATCAACATTTATATTGTAACTTGAGCGCCTCCAGCAATGACTATATCCTAATTACTTTGGTATTAATATTTTCATGAGTAACAACATAGTCGCGTGTTGCTTATCATCTTAATTCATTGTGAGCAAATAAAACAGTAGTTATACAAGGATACACACCCAGTTACAGTATTCTTACTTATTAGACTTGGATTGTATCTCAACCAAATCTCAAGATCTGGTTCACAGCTAACAGTCGAACAACCCACTGTTTAATCACACCAGTGGTATCATAATCATTTTATTCTCTCATTCTTTGAGCCAATATACTTCTATAGTGTGCCAATCCAATTCACATACTATTATTAGTGACGTTATTGACTTATTGGATATTGGATCTCTATCTATACAGTGGATACTTTAGATATCCCCACATTGTGTTGTGGATTGGGTGAGATACTATGGACTAGCAGTAATCCACTCAAATTTTAGTATACTACAGTCGGTGCTTTAGCGTGTTTCTAATGTATTATCCTATTTTATTTTTGACCCCAATAAAAGTTATATTTTAACTATAGCTGAATCTACTTGTCTCTCCTATCTTATCCTTGGAATAAACTAGTGATAATTATACGAATTTTCTAAAACTGACCTGGGAGTGCTCCCAAGTGTATTCTTTTTCTCTTAATTTAAGTATTCTAGTTATATACACACAGCACCCAAATCCAGCCGTATTAGTTGGCTAAATAAAGGAAATACAGGTCTCTTGTACACAAGTAGTGCCATTGGTAACCTTCTCAATCTGCTTTAAAGCCACCACTGCCCTGCTGAAGAGACTAACGTGGATTACGGCTAGACCCAGATTGTGATGGAAGATCAGAGCAAGCCTGCCCTGGCTTCAAAACAAAAAAAAATATCTTGATAGAAGAATCTTTATCAGACACCCAATTACTTCCAATCACCTCCTCCTTGCACTAGAGAATGACTGGGGGTTGTGGGTAAGGTGTTTTTTTTCTGGGCAATATAATTCAGGTGTCATCCTTCGAGGAAATTCTCTTTTAAGAGATCTTGTCCAAACTTCTTCCCAGGGATGGGAAATGAATCTGGAGAAGAGTTCCCTTGTTTCATATTTAAGGGTGATTTATTTGGGTCTACCGCCTCAATCCCTAAATGCTCCCGATTTCCGTCTGATCTCGGAGTACCTGGATGGGAGCCCGCTTGGGAACACCTGGTGCGGTAGGTTTGCTTCTTATTAGATTCTCTATCTATGAGAATATTACTAATGGAGGTTAGATAATTAAGGATTTTTTTTCCCCTTCCTCTCTCTGCAGTGTCTGTCCAACCAACAGCAAGCTCTAGTGGTCCGGTACATAGCTTAGCCATCTTACAACCAGTAAATTTGGAGTTTGGATTTAGCTGCAGTTTATTTTCCTTCACTTTTCAGTGACTCAAGGTAGGAGGGTATTGGTCTGACGTTTCGGACAGAAATATTATCTTCTCATAATCTTCTCATAAAGATAGTTTGTTGCACAACTTAGGCATTGTGCTGGCTCTTAAATTCTATCTGCAGGCTACGAAGGACTTTTGTCAGTCTCCTGCATTGTTTGTTTGCTTTTCTGGTAACTGTAAAGGCCAGGAAGCTTTTGCCACTTTTCTTTCTCTCTGGTTGAGAACTGTATTCGTATGGCTTATGAGACTTCTGGACAGCAGTCTCTTTAGAGACATACAGCTCACTCCATTAGGGCGGTGTCTTCTTCTTGGGCATTTAAGACTGAGGCCTCTGTAGATCAAATTTGTAAGGCTGCAACTTGGTCTTCTCTGCTCTAAATTCTATAAACTTGATACTTTTGCCTCGGCTGAGGCTTCTTTTGGGAGTAAGGTTCTGCAGGCAGTGGTGCCTTCTGTTTAGGTTACCTGTCTTGCCCTCCCTTATCTGTGTCCTCTAGCTTGGGTATTGATTCCCAACAGTAATTGATGATCCGTGGGCTCACCGTGTCTTAAGAAAGAAAACTAAATTTATCCTTACCTGATAAGTTTAGTTCTTTCTTGACACAGTGAGTCCACGGCCCTCCCTATTTTCAGACAGTTTTTTTTTATATAAACCTCAGGCACCTCTGCACCTTGTGTTATTTCCTTTCTCTCCTTTTCCTTCGGTCGAATGACTGGGGGATGTGGGTAAGGGAAGTGATACTTAACAACTTTGCTGTGGTGCTTTTTGCCTCCTATTTGAGTTACATGCAATAAAGTCCACTTTTATTTTGTCCATTGATCAGTTAAGTGAACAAGCTACATCCCAGTGTAATACAGAAGAGGCTTGGAAATACACTTGTAACTTTCATATCACATCATGTTTATACGGTTAAGAACATTGTCTTATGACACTCTTTATCAATAGCTTTCCTGTAAATATGAAACATAAAGTGATGCATTGGGTGGAACTGTGTAATAAAAAAGAAAAAAAAATTCCCTGGGCAATTAGAGCAAAAACTTCTCTCTTAACATTCTTTGAATACCTGCTAAAACCCATATGTCCACTCTGTATTGTAAGTAATTTTCTGTAAATGTTAACATAACAGGTTTGTTTAGCTGTCAATACATTCTCACTAGAAAGTACTGGAATGGAAACACATGAATCTCTTAGGTTATTTATTGAACAAGTGACACACTTTCTTTCATAAGGTGGTGAGAGTCCACACATGTGGGATTAACCCCTTAACCCAATGCAATATATATTTATAAGTTGTGCGCAGTTTACCCTCTAAGTCCAGTTTTGTGAGCGGCCTAGCAATGAAACGGTTAATTAGGGAACTGCACCCTTCAATTTGCAAACACTGCACAGTTCAGAATGCAAGGTATGTTTCTCTTCTTAACTGTTTCACTGCTGGTCCGCTCACAAAATTGGCCTTAGAGGGGAACACTGATTGTGCGGTACTTTGCTTATCGTACCGCACAACGTAAATCAGTCGGAGCTGTAGAAAGCTCCAGCAGTCTCGGCTTTAAAGCTCCGGTTCCACATGAAGGCAGATGCCAGATCATTAGATGGTGACACTGTTTATGTCAACTTTTGTAACGATCATCTGCTGGTGCTGACGGGAGGTGTGAGAGGGACTCTGGGAGGTGGGTGTTCTGGTCCAGAGGAAGTTGGAGGACCCTACACTGCAGAAAATAAAGGGGGAGAGAAGGGGAGCTACGCTACAGAAAAAGGTGGGGTACTGTCTCTTTACATTTACTGCTGTCTGCTTTAGTGCACACCACTCTTATTCAGCAGACTAATGATCAGTAGCATTTCCAGACCTTTGGAGGGAAAATATTATATTTTTGCAAGCCTAATCTTCTCTTGAGACCTCTGGGATTAATTTTTGACGCAAAAATAGTGTACTTGCCATCTTGCAGAAACACAGCAATTTATCCTCTGGAGTGGTGAGCACCCTTTATTCAAGAGCTTTTTAAAATTACTATATCATTTTATCCCTTTGCCATTTTAAACTTTTTTTTATTTAACCCCTTTTCAACAATGATTCCTATAGTGGTGTGTACCCTCACTCAGTTATGCCACGTATGCACTGATTCTGTCTGATGCTAGGCTGAGTCATACAGCGTTACATTTGCAGCAGAGTGCTCAGGGATTTACTACCTGTTCGTGTTATCCCTAGTACAGCTATATTGACCTGTCCCCTAATTTGAAGCAAAATATCCACTCTGAAATTTCAGAACTGATGGCTGTCATACCTCCACCAGTTAAGAGCAAATGCATGCAAAGGGCAGAAGAGAACCCTTTGGGGTCTCTAGGCTCATCAGGGACATACTTAAGGTACAATGTGCAATCCAGGAGTACAATAGAATCCAAATCCTCCGCTGCTGAAGACAGGTATTTAGAAACCAAGGACCCTCTAGCTGATGAAATATGAGAAGTGTACTTTTAATTTTATGCATGTTTTTGTTTTATTAGCCTTGGAGGTTGAGAATCCTCCAACTACACACAAACAATCTGTTAAAAAGATTGATAAGTTCTTTAAGGCAGCTCCAAAATAACCATCTACCTTCCCTGTTCCAGATTCAGTTTCTGACCTAATAATAAGGAATTGAACAAGCTAGGCATTCAGTTTGCTTCCTCTGCCAAATTCAAGAACATATTCACTTTTTTTTCCTCTGGGAAAAAAAAATCTCCACTCTAGCTAGGCAATCTACTATTCCTTTAAAGCAGGGTTTTTCAAACCATGGGTTGTACTGGGTCGCAACACCATGTTTACTGGGTCGCAACTTGTGTAAGTGGTGTGTGTGTGTGTGGTGGGTGTTGTATTAGAGTGTTTGTGTTTTATGAGAGTGTGTGTTATTACCTTTTTACAATGCTTTCAAGTTTGACTACTATCAGGAATAAAATATGCACACATTTTAATCACTTTGAAAAAAATCGCAGCTATTTTGTATTTTTTATACTACTTCAAAATTTTTCAGACCAAGCATAAAAATAGGGTCACGAATGTGGAATGGTGGTATCATGATACTGGGTTTGAAAACCCCTGTATTATAGGACAGTACCTCTGTCAAGGATCCAATGGACAGAAAGCCTTCACAGGCAATCCTTCCAGCTGGCAGGCTGTATGTTTCGTCCATCTGGCAGTGTAGCATGTGTATCTACAACTAATGCAGTCTGGTGTGAAAACTGACCTTATTTCCCTAGAAATTCAAGATTGCTTGAGGTTGGTCAAGACTGCAAGCCGTTTTCATTTGTGATGCAGCTGTTATGACCTGCATTAATGCAAAAAGTGCTGCTATCACAGTTCTGGCTAGAAGAGCTTTATGGTTCAAGTCATGGGTTGATTAGTATGGTATAAAAAAGCAGACTTATTTCACTACCATTCCATGAAAAGATTTTCTTTGAACCTGGACTGGTTGCTATTATTGCAACAGTCACTGCAGGTAAAGGAGATTTCCAGCCACAGTACAAAAACCTCTAAGGGCAGGGTTAATTCCACTGGACATTTTCACTCATTTTTCATTCCAAGATGCAAAGATCCTCCTCCTCAGTGTCTCAAAAGTCAGACAACTACAAGCCCATGTGGAAGCCTTTTTTTCTTCTTGATCTAATTACAAATAGGCCAAAAAGCCTGCCCTCTCCTCCAAATCTGCATGAAGGTGCTGGGGGCAGAATTAAGCTTTTTAGGAGGCTTTAAACCACAACAACAACAAAAAAAAGTAATTTCTTGACTCTTGGGTACTGAACATAATTTCCCAGGGGTACGACATAGGCTTTCAGCCTCACCCTGAACATTGTGTAAATCAAATCATAAAACTGGAAACTATGATAGTGACAGAAATAAATGTTTCTATTGTCTGTTAAAATTTACAAATAAGACTTAAATTTTTTGAAAAGGAGTATAAAACTCCTGGCAGTACTCTATGGAGCAAACATACTTTATGATTGTCTTGCAGTAACCTGATCATAAAGGGATATATCACTAGTCTGCTGCTTGGATCTGCTAGAAAAAAATACTAAATGAGGCTATTAAAGAGCTGAGTAACTTCTAAAAGTTAATTGTGCGTAAAACCACCCAAAAAACTGCCAAACACACTTACCTGAACATTGTATTGAAATATCTAAAAAAGTAAAAACAGCCTCCTACTAGAAATGCCTGTACAGTCAGACCATCATTGAGCTACATTCAGCAGACTGCCCACATCCTCTTCCTCAGTATTGAAAAGGGAAACTTTAGGCCTGAGGCAAGATTCCTTCACTCTCATATTACAAATGATCCATTTAAAGGCCAAAGCTTTCTTGGCAAGTTTATCAGACCTAGTAACTATGGGAGTGATTACTCCAGTCCCTTCACTAAGGCAGTACTTAAAGTGCTTTAGTAATGAGAGGTAGCCCACATTCTGACTTGGGCAGAATGCCATCATTGCATGGTTTCTGCAGTCCACATTCCTGGTGTGGACAAATGGAAAGGGAACTTTCAGTTGTCAATTTCTCCATCCCGGCAAATGGTCCCTGAGTCAGGAGCTATTTGACCAGACTGTCAGTTGTTTGGACAGGCAAGACATAGACTTCATGGCCTCACTCTTAAATCACAAGCTACTCCAAGGTTTTTTTGGACGTATATTAGTTGAAGGATTATGAGAATGTTTCTCTGCTATGTTGGGTCTTTTGCCTTTTTCTAGTGATTGCTTGTGAACTCTCACTATCATGAAATAAATGAATTTATCATGTAAGCATACTTTGTTTTTGTAGAGTCTAAATTTCCTTTACCTAATTGTGTTTGAATAAGAAAAAGGCTAAATTTCTGATTTGAGTTTTTCCTTTTTCTCCAACATTGGTGTGTCCGGTCCACGGTGTCATCCATTACTTGTGGGATATTCTCCTCCCCCACAGGGAAAGGCAAGGAGAGCACACAGCAAGAGCTGTCCATATAGTCCCTCCCAGGCTCCGCCCCCCCAGTCATTCTCCTTGCCGCTCTGAACAAGTAGCATCTCCTCGGGGATGGTGAGGAGTTTGTGGTGTTTAGTTGTAGTTTTTTATTCTTCTATCAAGAGTTTGTTATTTTAAAATAGTGCTGGTATGTACTATTTACTCTGAAACAGAAAGAGATGAAGATTTCTGTTTGTGAGAGGATTATGATTTTAGCAGCAGTTACTAAAATCGTTTGCTGTTTCCACATAGGACTGTTGAGATGAGATAACTTCAGTTGGGGGGAACAGTTTGCAGACTTTTCTGCTCAAGGTATGACTAGCCATATTTCTAACAAGACTGTGTAATGCTGGAAGGCTGTCATTTTCCCCTCATGGGGATCGGTAAGCCATTTTCTTAGTCTCAAACAGAATAAAGGGCTTAATATGGGCTATAAAACTGGTAGACACTTTTATGGGCTAAATCGATTGCTTTATTTAAGTATTATATGCAGTTTAAAGTTGTATTTCACACTTTTATAACATTGGGGAACGTTTTTAGCACCAGGCACTTGTTAAGACACCTTCCCAGTCAGGAAGGGCCTTTCTCTGTAGTAGGCAGAGCCTCATTTTCGCGCCATTACTGTGCAGTTAATTTTGAGTTCAGTACATGCAGCTGCATGTGTGAGGGTCTGGAATCCACTAAAAACGTTCCTAGAAGGCTTCATTTGGTATTATATACCCCCCTGGGATTGGTGAAGTTGCAGCAAAGGCTGTGGCTGGGACTGTAAGGGGGTTAAAATTAAAAACGGCTCCGGTTTCCACATTTTAAGGGTTAATAGCTTGAAAATTGGGGTGCAATACTTTGAATGTATTAAGACACTGTGGTGAAAATTTGGTAAAGATTGGATAATTCCTTCATAGTTTTTCACATATTCAGTAATAAAGTGTGCCCTGTTTAACATTTAAAGAGACAGTAACGGTTTTGTTTTAAAACGGTTTTCTCCAACATAGGTGTGTCCGGTCCACGGCGTCATCCTTACTTGTGGGATATTCTCTTCCCCAACAGGAAATGGCAAAGAGCCCAGCAAAGCTGGTCACATGATCCCTCCTAGGCTCCGCCTACCCCAGTCATTCTCTTTGCCGTTGTACAGGCAACATCTCCACGGAGATGGCTTAGAGTTTTTTAGTGTTTAACTGTAGTTTTTATTATTCAATCAAGAGTTTGTTATTTTAAAATAGTGCTGGTATGTACTATTTACTCTGAAACAGAAAAGAGATGAAGATTTCTGTTTGTAAGAGGAAAATGATTTTAGCAACCGTTACTAAAATCCATGGCTGTTCCACACAGGACTATTGAGAGGAATTAACTTCAGTTGGGGGAACAGTGAGCAGTCTTTTGCTGCTTGAGGTATGACACATTCTAACAAGACGATGTAATGCTGGAAGCTGTCATTTTCCCTATGGGATCCGGTAAGCCATTTTTATTCAGACAGTAAATAAGGGCTTCACAAGGGCTTATTAAGACTGTAGACATTTTCTGGGCTAAATCGATTCATATATTACACATATTTAGCCTTGAGGAATCATTTAATCTGGGTATTTTGGTAAAATAATATCGGCAGGCACTGTTTTAGACACCTTATTCTTTAGGGGCTTTCCCTAATCATAGGCAGAGCCTCATTTTCGCGCCGGTATTGCGCACTTGTTTTCTTCTGTTATGTGTGATCAGTCCACGGGTCATCATTACTTCTGGGATATAACTCCTCCCCAACAGGAAATGCAAGAGGATTCACCCAGCAGAGCTGCATATAGCTCCTCCCCTCTACGTCAGTCCCAGTCATTCTCTTGCACCCAACGACTAGATAGGATGTGTGAGAGGACTATGGTGATTATACTTAGTTTTTATGACTTCAATCAAAAGTTTGTTATTTTATAATAGCACCGGAGCGTGTTATTACTTCTCTGGCAGACTTTGAGGAAGAATCTACCAGAGTTTTTACTATGATTTTAACCGGAGTAGTTAAGATCATATTGCTGTTCTCGGCCATCTGAGGGAGGTAAAAGCTTCAGATCAGGGGACAGGGGCAGATGAATCTGCATTGAGGTATGTAGCAGTTTTTATTTTCTGAATGGAATTGATGAGAAAATCCTGCTATACCGTTATAATGACATGTATGTATACACTTCAGTATTCTGGGAATGGTACTTCACCGGAACTACTCTGTTAAAGGTCACTAATCTTTTTAATAAGTATTATATCATGTTAAACGTTTTTGCTGGAATGTAGAATCGTTTACATTGCTGAGGTACTGAGTAAATAAATGTTTGGGCTTTATTTTCCACTTGGCAGTAGTTTGCTTTGAATTGTGACAGTTTCGTTTCTCTTCACTGCTGTGTGTGAGAGGGAGGGGCCGTTTTTGGCGCTCTTTGCTACGCATCAACAATTTCCAGTCAGCTATTGTTATTTTTCCTGCATGATCCGGTTCATCTCTGACAGATCTCAGGGGTCTTCAAACTTCTTGAAGGGAGGTACATTCTCTCAGCAGAGCTGTGAGAATTTTTTATATTGACTGTGGATAAAGACGTTACTCAATAATTTTTATGTCAAATTTAGTTATGTTATCTTACTAATGGGAACAAAACCTTTGCTAAAAGTTGTGTTGTTTTAAAGTTGATGCTATAACTGTTTCTCAGTTCATTATCTCAACTGTCATTTAATCGTTTAAGTACCTCTTTGAGGCACAGTACGTTTTTGCTAAAAAAGATTATAACCAGGTTGCAAGTTATTGCTAGTGTGTTAAACATGTCTGACTCAGAGGAAGATATCTGTGTCATTTGTTCCAATGCCAAGGTGGAGCCCAATAGAAATTTATGTACTAACTGTATTGATGCTACTTTAAATAAAAGTCAATCTGTACAATGTGAACAAATTTCACCAATCTGCGAGGGGAGAGTTATGCCGACTAACTCGCCTCACGCGGCAGTACCTGCATCTCCCGCCCGGGAGGTGCGTGATATTATGGCGCCTAGTACATCTGGGCGGCCATTACAGATAACATTACAAGATATGGCTACTGTTATGACTGAAGTTTTGTCTAAATTACCAGAACTAAGAGGCAAGCGTGATCACTCTGGGGTGAGAACAGAGTGCGCTGACAATACTAGGGCCATGTCTGATACTGCGTCACAGCTTGCAGAGCATGAGGACGGAGAGCTTCATTCTGTGGGTGACGGTTCTGATCCAAACAGATTGGATTCAGATATTTCAAATTTTAAATTTAAATTGGAGAACCTCCGTGTATTACTAGGGGAGGTCTTAGCAGCTCTCAATGATTGTAACACCGTTGCAATACCAGAGAAACTATGTAGGTTGGATAAATACTTTGCGGTACCGGCGAGTACTGACGTTTTTCCTATACCTAAGAGATTAACTGAAATTGTTACTAAGGAGTGGGATAGACCCGGTGTGCCGTTCTCACCCCCTCCAATATTTAGAAAGATGTTTCCAATAGACGCCACCACTCGGGACTTATGGCAAACGGTCCCTAAGGTGGAGGGAGCAGTTTCTACTCTAGCTAAGCGTACCACTATCCCGGTGGAGGATAGCTGTGCTTTTTCAGATCCAATGGATAAAAAATTAGAGGGTTACCTTAAGAAAATGTTTGTTCAACAAGGTTTTATTTTGCAACCCCTTGCATGTATCGCGCCGATTACGGCTGCGGCAGCATTTTGGATTGAGTCTCTGGAAGAGAACCTTAGTTCATCTACGCTAGACGACATTATGGACAGGCTTAGAGTCCTTAAACTAGCTAATTCATTCATTTCGGAGGCCGTAGTACATTTAACCAAACTTACGGCTAAGAACTCAGGATTCGCCATACAGGCACGTAGGGCACTGTGGCTAAAATCCTGGTCAGCTGATGTTACTTCTAAGTCCAAATTACTTAATATACCTTTCAAGGGGCAGTCCTTATTTGGGCCCGGTTTGAAAGAAATTATCGCTGACATTACAGGAGGTAAGGGCCACGCCCTACCTCAAGACAAAGCCAAAGCTAAGGCTAGACAGTCTAATTTTCGTCCCTTTCGGAATTTCAAAACAGGAGCAGCATCAACCTCCACTGCACCAAAACAGGAAGGAGCTGTTGCTCGTTACAGGCAAGGCTGGAAGCCCAACCAGTCCTGGAACAAGGGCAAACAGGCCAGGAAACCTGCTGCTGCCCCAAAGACAGCATGAACCGAGAGCCCCCAATCCGGGACCGGATCTAGTGGGGGGCAGACTTTCTCTCTTCGCCCAGGCCTGGGCAAGAGATGTTCAGGATCCCTGGGCGCTAGAGATCATATCTCAGGGATACCTTCTAGACTTCAAATTATCTCCCCCAAGAGGGAGATTTCATCTGTCAAGATTGTCAACAAACCAGATAAAGAAAGAAGCGTTTCTACGCTGTGTACAAGATCTGTTATTAATGGGAGTGATCCATCCGGTTCCGCGGTCGGAACAAGGACAAGGGTTCTACTCAAACCTGTTTGTGGTTCCCAAAAAAGAGGGAACTTTCAGACCAATCTTAGATTTAAAGATTCTAAACAAATTCCTAAGAGTTCCATCGTTCAAAATGGAAACTATTCGGACAATCTTGCCCATGATCCAAAAGGGTCAGTACATGACCACAGTGGATTTAAAAGATGCTTACCTTCACATACCGATCCACAAAGATCATCACCGGTATCTACGGTTTGCCTTCCTAGACAGGCACTACCAGTTTGTAGCTCTTCCATTCGGATTGGCTACGGCCCCAAGAATCTTCACAAAGATTCTAGGTGCCCTCCTGGCGGTACTA
Source organism: Bombina bombina (assembly GCF_027579735.1). Taxonomy (NCBI): domain Eukaryota; kingdom Metazoa; phylum Chordata; class Amphibia; order Anura; family Bombinatoridae; genus Bombina; species Bombina bombina. The sequence goes on along the minus strand of NC_069502.1, from coordinate 484,232,738 downwards.
AGACCGCGAGGGATTTCGGTAGCTCCGTACCTAGACGACATTCTAATACAAGCTTCAAGCTTTCAAACTGCCAAGTCTCATACAGAGTTAGTTCTGGCATTTCTAAGGTCGCATGGATGGAAAGTGAACGAAAAGAAGAGTTCTCTTTTTCCTCTCACAAGAGTTCCATTCTTGGGGACTCTTATAGATTCTGTAGAAATGAAGATTTACCTGACAGAGGACAGGTTAACAAAGCTTCAAGATGCATGCCGTGTCCTTCATTCCATTCAACACCCGTCAGTAGCTCAATGCATGGAGGTGATCGGCTTAATGGTAGCGGCAATGGACATAGTACCTTTTGCACGCCTACACCTCAGACCGCTGCAATTATGCATGCTAAGTCAGTGGAATGGGGATTACTCAGATTTGTCCCCTACTCTGAATCTGAATCAAGAGACCAGAAATTCTCTTCTATGGTGGCTTCATCGGCCACACCTGTCCAGGGGGATGCCATTCAGCAGGCCAGACTGGACAATTGTAACAACAGACGCCAGCCTACTAGGTTGGGGCGCTGTCTGGAATTCTCTGAAGGCTCAGGGATTATGGAATCAGGAGGAGAGTCTCCTTCCAATAAACATTCTGGAATTGAGAGCAGTTCTCAATGCCCTTCTGGCTTGGCCCCAATTAACAACTCGGGGGTTCATCAGGTTTCAGTCGGACAATATCACGACTGTAGCTTACATCAACCATCAGGGAGGGACAAGAAGCTCCCTAGCAATGATGGAAGTATCAAAGATAATTCGATGGGCAGAGTCTCACTCTTGCCACCTGTCAGCAATCCACATCCCGGGAGTGGAGAACTGGGAGGCGGATTTCTTGAGTCGCCAGACTTTTCATCCGGGGGAGTGGGAACTTCATCCGGAGGTCTTTGCCCAAATACTTCGACGTTGGGGCAAACCACAGATAGATCTCATGGCGTCTCGCCAGAACGCCAAGCTTCCTCACTACGGGTCCAGATCCAGGGATCCGGGAGCGGTTCTGATAGATGCTTTGACAGCACCTTGGAACTTCGGGATGGCTTATGTGTTTCCACCCTTCCCGCTGCTTCCTCGATTGATTGCCAAAATCAAACAGGAGAGAGCATCAGTGATTCTAATAGCACCTGCATGGCCACGCAGGACTTGGTATGCAGATCTAGTGGACATGTCATCCTGTCCGCCTTGGTCTCTACCTCTAAGACAGGACCTTCTGATACAGGGTCCGTTCAAACATCAAAATCTAACTTCTCTGAAGCTGACTGCTTGGAAATTGAACGCTTGATTTTATCAAAACGTGGTTTTTCTGAGTCGGTTATTGATACCCTGATACAGGCTAGGAAGCCTGTTACCAGAAAGATTTACCATAAAATATGGCGTAAATATCTATACTGGTGTGAATCCAAACGTTACTCCTGGAGTAAGGTTAGGATCTCTAGGATCTTGTCCTTTCTACAAGAAGGCTTAGAAAAGGGTTTATCGGCTAGTTCATTAAAGGGACAGATTTCAGCTCTGTCCATCTTGTTACACAGGCGTCTGTCAGAAAATCCAGACGTCCAGGCCTTTTGTCAGGCTTTAGCTAGGATCAAGCCTGTGTTTAAAGCTATTGCTCCACCATGGAGTTTAAACTTAGTTCTTAACGTTTTACAGGGTGTTCCGTTTGAACCCCTTCATTCCATTGATATAAAATTGTTATCTTGGAAAGTTCTGTTTTTAATGGCTATTTCCTCGGCTCGAAGAGTCTCTGAGTTATCAGCATTACATTGTGATTCTCCTTATCTGATTTTTCACTCAGACAAGGTAGTTCTGCGTACTAAACCTGGGTTCTTACCTAAGGTAGTTACTAACAGGAATATCAATCAAGAGATTGTTGTTCCATCCTTGTGTCCAAATCCTTCTTCAAAGAAGGAACGTCTTCTACACAATCTGGATGTAGTTCGTGCCCTCAAGTTCTACTTGCAGGCAACTAAAGATTTTCGTCAAACTTCTTCCCTGTTTGTCGTTTATTCTGGACAGAGGAGAGGTCAAAAAGCTTCTGCTACCTCTCTCTCTTTTTGGCTTCGTAGCATAATACGTTTAGCCTATGAGACTGCTGGACAGCAGCCTCCTGAAAGAATTACAGCCCACTCCACTAGAGCTGTGGCTTCCACTTGGGCCTTTAAGAATGAGGCCTCTGTTGAACAGATTTGCAAGGCTGCAACTTGGTCTTCGCTTCATACTTTTTCCAAATTTTACAAATTTGATACTTTTGCTTCTTCGGAGGCTATTTTTGGGAGAAAGGTTCTTCAGGCAGTGGTTCCTTCTGTATAATGAGCCTGCCTATCCCTCCCGTCATCCGTGTACTTTTGCTTTGGTATTGGTATCCCAGAAGTAATGATGACCCGTGGACTGATCACACATAACAGAAGAAAACATAATTTATGCTTACCTGATAAATTCCTTTCTTCTGTTGTGTGATCAGTCCACGGCCCGCCCTGTTTTTAAGGCAGGTAAATTTTTTTTTTTTTTTTTAAATTATACTCCAGTCACCACTTCACCCTTGATTACTCCTTTCTCGTTGATTCTTGGTCGAATGACTGGGACTGACGTAGAGGGGAGGAGCTATATGCAGCTCTGCTGGGTGAATCCTCTTGCATTTCCTGTTGGGGAGGAGTTATATCCCAGAAGTAATGATGACCCGTGGACTGATCACACAACAGAAGAAAGGAATTTATCAGGTAAGCATAAATTATGTTTTTGAGAGGCATGACATGCAGTCGCATGTGTGAGGAGCTCTGATACATAGAAAAGACTTTCTGAAGGCGTCATTTGGTATCGTATTCCCCTTTGGGCTTGGTTGGGTCTCAGCAAAGCAGATACCAGGGACTGTAAAGGGGTTAAAGTTAAAAACGGCTCCGGTTCCGTTATTTTAAGGGTTAAAGCTTCCAAATTTGGTGTGCAATACTTTTAAGGCTTTAAGACACTGTGGTGAAATTTTGGTGAATTTTGAACAATTCCTTCATACTTTTACGCAATTGCAGTAATAAAGTGTGTTCAGTTTAAAATTTAAAGTGACAGTAACGGTTTTATTTTAAAACGTTTTTTGTACTTTGTTATCAAGTTTATGCCTGTTTAACATGTCTGAACTACCAGATAGACTGTGTTCTGAATGTGGGGAAGCCAGGGTTCCTTCTCATTTAAATAAATGTGATTTATGTGACACTGAAAATGATGCCCAAGATGATTCCTCAAGTGAGGGGAGTAAGCATGGTACTGCATCATTCCCTCCTTCGTCTACACGAGTCTTGCCCACTCAGGAGGCCCCTAGTACATCTAGCGCGCCAATACTCCTTACTATGCAACAATTAACGGCTGTAATGGATAATTCTATCAAAAACATTTTAGCCAAAATGCCCACTTATCAGCGTAAGCGCGACTGCTCTGTTTTAGATACTGAAGAGCATGAGGACGCTGATGATAATGGTTCTGAAATGCCCCTACACCAGTCTGAGGGGGCCAGGGAGGTTTTGTCTGAGGGAGAAATTTCAGATTCAGGGAAAATTTCTCAACAAGCTGAACCCGATGTGATTACATTTAAATTTAAGTTGGAACATCTCCGCGCTCTGCTTAAGGAGGTATTATCCACTCTGGATGATTGTGAGAATTTGATCATCCCAGAGAAACTATGTAAAATGGACAAGTTCCTAGAGGTCCCGGGGCTCCCAGAAGCTTTTCCTATACCCAAGCGGGTGGCGGACATTGTAAATAAAGAATGGGAAAGGCCCGGTATACATTTCGTCCCTCCCCCCATATTTAAAAAATTGTTTCCTATGGTCGACCCCAGAAAGGACTTATGGCAGACAGTCCCCAAGGTCGAGGGAGCGGTTTCTACTTTAAACAAACGCACCACTATACCCATAGAAGATAGTTGTGCTTTCAAAGATCCTATGGATAAAAAATTAGAAGGTTTGCTTAAAAAGATGTTTGTTCAGCAGGGTTACCTTCTACAACCTATTTCATGCATTGTCCCTGTCACTACAGCCGCGTGTTTCTGGTTCGATGAGCTAGTAAAGGCGATCGATAGTGATTCTCCTCCTTATGAGGAGATTATGGACAGAATCCGTGCTCTCAAATTGGCTAATTCTTTCACCCTAGACGCCACTTTGCAATTGGCTAGGTTAGCGGCAAAGAATTCTGGGTTTGCTATTGTGGCGCGCAGAACGCTTTGGTTGAAATCTTGGTCAGCTGATGCGTCTTCCAAGAACAAACTCCTTAACATTCCTTTCAAGGGGAAAACACTGTTTGGCCCTGACTTGAAAGAGATTATCTCTGATATCACTGGGGGTAAGGGCCACGCCCTTCCTCAGGATAGGTCTTTCAAGGCCAAAAATAAACCTAATTTTCGTCCCTTTCGTAGAAACGGACCAGCCCCAAGTGCTACGTCCTCTAAGCAAGAGGGTAATACTTCTCAAGCCAAGCCAGCCTGGAGACCAATGCAAGGCTGGAACAAGGGAAAGCAGGCCAAGAAACCTGCCACTGCTACCAAGACAGCATGAAATGTTGGCCCCCGATCCGGGACCGGATCTGGTGGGGGGCAGACTCTCTCTCTTCGCTCAGGCTTGGGCAAGAGATGTTCTGGATCCTTGGGCACTAGAAATAGTCTCCCAAGGTTATCTTCTGGAATTCAAGGGGCTTCCCCCAAGGGGGAGGTTCCACAGGTCTCAATTGTCTTCAGACCACATAAAAAGACAGGCATTCTTACATTGTGTAGAAGACCTGTTAAAAATGGGAGTGATTCATCCTGTTCCATTAGGAGAACAAGGGATGGGGTTCTACTCCAATCTGTTCATAGTTCCCAAAAAAGAGGGAACGTTCAGACCAATCTTAGATCTCAAGATCTTAAACAAGTTTCTCAAGGTTCCATCGTTCAAAATGGAAACCATTCGAACAATTCTTCCTTCCATCCAGGAAGGTCAATTCATGACCACGGTGGATTTAAAGGATGCGTATCTACATATCCCTATCCACAAGGAACATCATCGGTTCCTAAGGTTCGCATTCCTGGACAAGCATTACCAGTTCGTGGCGCTTCCTTTCGGATTAGCCACTGCTCCAAGGATTTTCACAAAGGTACTAGGGTCCCTTCTAGCGGTGCTAAGACCAAGGGGCATTGCAGTAGTACCTTACTTGGACGACATTCTGATTCAAGCGTCGTCCCTTCCTCAAGCAAAGGCTCACACGGACATAGTCCTGGCCTTTCTCAGATCTCACGGATGGAAAGTGAACGTGGAAAAGAGTTCTCTATCTCCGTCGACAAGGGTTCCCTTCTTGGGAACAATAATAGACTCCTTAGAAATGAGGATTTTTCTGACAGAGGCCAGAAAAACAAAACTTCTAAACTCTTGTCGGACACTTCTTTCCGTTCCTCTTCCTTCCATAGCGCAGTGCATGGAAGTAATAGGTTTGATGGTAGCGGCAATGGACATAGTTCCTTTTGCGCGCATTCATCTAAGACCATTACAACTGTGCATGCTCAGTCAGTGGAATGGGGACTATACAGACTTGTCTCCGAAGATACAAGTAAATCAGAGGACCAGAGACTCACTCCGTTGGTGGCTGTCCCTGGACAACCTGTCACAAGGGATGACCTTCCGCAGACCAGAGTGGGTCATTGTCACGACCGATGCCAGTCTGATGGGCTGGGGCGCGGTCTGGGGATCCCTGAAAGCTCAGGGTCTTTGGTCTCGGGAAGAATCTCTTCTACCGATAAATATTCTGGAACTGAGAGCGATATTCAATGCTCTCAAGGCTTGGCCTCAGCTAGCGAAGGCCAAGTTCATACGGTTTCAATCAGACAACATGACGACTGTTGCGTACATCAACCATCAGGGGGGAACAAGGAGTTCCCTGGCGATGGAAGAAGTGACCAAAATCATTCAATGGGCGGAGACTCACTCCTGCCACCTGTCTGCAATCCACATCCCAGGAGTGGAAAATTGGGAAGCGGATTTTCTGAGTCGTCAGACATTACATCCGGGGGAGTGGGAACTCCATCCGGAAATCTTTGCCCAAATTACTCAACTGTGGGGCATTCCAGACTTGGATCTGATGGCCTCTCGTCAGAACTTCAAGGTTCCTTGCTACGGGTCCAGATCCAGGGATCCCAAGGCGACTCTAGTAGATGCACTAGTAGCACCTTGGACCTTCAAACTAGCTTATGTATTCCCGCCGTTTCCTCTCATCCCCAGGCTGGTAGCCAGGATCCATCAGGAGAGGGCGTCGGTGATCTTGATAGCTCCTGCGTGGCCACGCAGGACTTGGTATGCAGATCTGGTGAATATGTCATCGGCTCCACCATGGAAGCTACCTTTGAGACGAGACCTTCTTGTTCAAGGTCCGTTCGAACATCCGAATCTGGTCTCACTCCAGCTGACTGCTTGGAGATTGAACGCTTGATCTTATCAAAACGAGGGTTCTCAGATTCTGTTATTGATACTCTTGTTCAGGCCAGAAAGCCTGTAACTAGAAAAATTTACCACAAAATATGGAAAAAATATATCTGTTGGTGTGAATCTAAAGGATTCCCTTGGGACAAGGTAAAGATTCCTAAGATTCTATCCTTTCTTCAAGAAGGATTGGAGAAAGGATTATCTGCAAGTTCCTTGAAGGGACAGATTTCTGCCTTGTCTGTGTTACTCCACAAAAAGCTGGCAGCTGTGCCAGATGTTCAAGCCTTTGTTCAGGCTCTGGTTAGAATTAAGCCTGTTTACAAACCTTTGACTCCCCCTTGGAGTCTCAACTTAGTTCTTTCAGTTCTTCAGGGGGTTCCGTTTGAACCCTTACATTCCGTTGATATTAAGTTATTATCTTGGAAAGTTTTGTTTTTGGTTGCAATTTCTTCTGCCAGAAGAGTTTCAGAATTATCTGCTCTGCAGTGTTCTCCTCCTTATCTGGTGTTCCATGCAGATAAGGTGGTTTTACGTACTAAACCTGGTTTTCTTCCAAAAGTTGTTTCTAACAAAAACATTAACCAGGAGATAGTCGTGCCTTCTTTGTGTCCGAAACCAGTTTCGAAGAAGGAACGTTTGTTGCACAATTTGGATGTTGTTCGCGCTCTAAAATTCTATTTAGATGCTACAAAGGATTTTGGACAAACATCTTCCTTGTTTGTTGTTTATTCTGGTAAAAGGAGAGGTCAAAAAGCAACTTCTACCTCTCTCTCTTTTTGGATTAAAAGCATCATCAGATTGGCTTACGAGACTGCCGGACGGCAGCCTCCTGAAAGAATCACAGCTCATTCCACTAGGGCTGTGGCTTCCACATGGGCCTTCAAGAACGAGGCTTCTGTTGATCAGATATGTAGGGCAGCGACTTGGTCTTCACTGCACACTTTTACCAAATTTTACAAGTTTGATACTTTTGCTTCTTCTGAGGCTGTTTTTGGGAGAAAGGTTTTGCAAGCCGTGGTGCCTTCCATTTAGGTGACCTGATTTGCTCCCTCCCTTCATCCGTGTCCTAAAGCTTTGGTATTGGTTCCCACAAGTAAGGATGACGCCGTGGACCGGACACACCTATGTTGGAGAAAACAGAATTTATGTTTACCTGATAAATTACTTTCTCCAACGGTGTGTCCGGTCCACGGCCCGCCCTGGTTTTTTAATCAGGTCTGATAATTTATTTTCTTTAACTACAGTCACCACGGTATCATATGGTTTCTCCTATGCAAATATTCCTCCTTAACGTCGGTCGAATGACTGGGGTAGGCGGAGCCTAGGAGGGATCATGTGACCAGCTTTGCTGGGCTCTTTGCCATTTCCTGTTGGGGAAGAGAATATCCCACAAGTAAGGATGACGCCGTGGACCGGACACACCGTTGGAGAAAGTAATTTATCAGGTAAACATAAATTCTGTTTTTGTGCTTTATTAACCAGTTTAAGCCTGTTTAACATGTCTGTACCTTCAGATAGATCATGTTCTGTATGTATGGTAGCCAATGTGGTTCCCCCTTCAAATATAGTGTGATAATTGTGCCATTGCGTCCAAACAAAGTAAGGACAGAACTGTCACAAATTGTAAAGTTGCCCAGGATGATTCCTCAGATGAAGGAAGTAGACATAGTTCTACATCATCTCCTTCTGTGTCTATACCAGTTATGCCCGCGCAGGCGACCCCTAGTACTTCTAGCGCGCCAATGCTTGTTACTATGCAGCAATTGACGGCAGTAATGGATAACTCCATAGCTAATATTTTATCCAAAATGCCAGCATTTCAGAGAAAGCGCGATTGCTCTGTTTTAAACACTGTAGAGCAGGAGGGCGCTGATGATAATTTTTCTGTCATACCCTCACACCAATCTGAAGTGGCAGTGAGGGAGGGTTTGTCAGATGGGGAAATTTCTGATACAGGAAGAATTTCTCAGCAGGCAGAACCTGATGTTGTGACATTTAAATTTAAATTAGAGCATCTCCGCGCATTACTTAAGGAGGTGCTATCTACTCTGGGTGATTGTGACAATCTGGTCAACCCAGAAAAATTGTGCAAGATGGACAGTTCCTTGAGGTCCCGGTGCACCCTGATGCTTTTCCGATACCTAAACGGGTGGCGGACATAGTGAATAAGAAGTGGGAGAAGCCAGGCATACCTTTTTGTCCCTCCTCCTATATTTAAGAAATTGTTCCCTATGGTCGACCCCAGGAAGGACACATGGCAAACAGTCCCTAAGGTCGAGGGGGAGTTTTCTACTCTAGCCAAGTGCACGACCATTCCTATTGAGGACAATTGTGCTTTCAAAGATCCTATGGATAAAAAAATTGGAGGGTTTGCTTAAAAAGATTTTTGTACAGCAAGGTTACCTCCTTCAACCTATTTCGTGCATTATTCCTGTCACTACAGAGGCGTGGTTCTGGTTCGAGGAACTGGAAAAGTCGCTCAGTAGGGAGACTCCGTATGAGGAAGTCATGGACAGAATTTACGCACTTAAGTTAGTTAATTCCTTTATTTTAGACGCCGCTTTGCAGTTAGCGAGGTTAGCGGCAAAAAATTCAGGGTTTACAATTGTGGCGCGCAGAGCGCTCTGGCTAAAGTCTTGGTCGGCGGATGTATCTTCCAAGACAAAATTGCTTAATACCCCTTTCAAAGGTAAGACCCCTTTTGGGCCAGAATTGAAAGAGATTATTTCAGTCATCACTGGGGGAAAGGGCCATGCCCTCCCACAAGATAAACCTTTCAAGGCTAAGAATAAGTCCAATTTTCGTTCCTTTCGCAATTTCAGGAACGGACCGGCTTCCAACTCGGCAGCCTCTAGACAAGAAGGTAACGCTTCCCAGACTAAACCAGCTTGGAAATCAATGCAAGGCTGGAACAAGGGTAAACAGGCCAAGAAACCTGCTGCTGCTACCAAGACAGCATGAAGAGGTAGCCCCCAATCCAGAACCGGATCTAGTAGGGGCAGACTCTCTCTCTTTGCTCAGGCTTGGGCAAGAGATGTTCAGGATCCCTGGGCACTAGAAATAGTCTCTCAGGGTTATCTTCTAGAATTCAAGGAACTACCCCCAAGGGGAAGGTTCCACATGTCTCACTTATCCTCAAACCAAGTAAAGAGACAGGCATTCTTACATTGTGTAGAAGACCTGTTAAAGATGGGAGTGATACTCCGAGTTCCAACTGTGGAACAAGGTCAGGGGTTTTACTCAAATCTGTTTGTAGTTCCCAAAAAAAGAGGGAACTTTCAGAACAATTCTGGATTTAAAAATTCTAAACAAATTTCTCAGAGTGCCATCGTTCAAAATGGAAACTATTCGAACGATTTTACCTACAATCCAGGAGGGTCAATTTATGACTACCGTGGATCTAAAGGATGCGTATCTGCATATTCCTATCCACAAAGATCATCATCAGTTCCTAAGGTTCGCCTTTCTGGACAAACATTACCTATTGTGGCTCTCCCATTCGGACTAGCCACTGCTCCAAGGATTTTCACAAAGGTGCTCGGGTCCCTTCTAGCGGTTCTAAGACCCAGGGGCATTGCAGTGGCACCTTACTTGGACGACATCCTAATTCAAGCGTCGTCTCTTTCAAAGACAAAGGCTCACACAGACATTGTTCTAGCCTTTCTCAGATCTCACGGGTGGTAGGTGAACATAGAAAAAAGTTCCCCGTCTCCGTCAACAAGAGTCCCTTTCTTGGGAACAATAATAGATTCTTTAGAAATGAAGATTTTCCTGACAGATGTCAGAGAGTCAAAGCTTCTAAACGCTTGTCAAGTTCTTAACTCTGTTCTACGGCCTTCCATAGCTCAGTGCATGGAAGTAGTAGGGTTGATGGTTGCAGCAATGGACATAGTTCCTTTTGCGCGAATTCATCTAAGACCATTACAACTGTGCATGCTCAAACAGTGGAATGGGGACTATACAGACTTGTCTCCAGTGATTCAAGTAGATCAGAAGACCAGAGACTCACTCCGTTGGTGGCTGACTCAGGATCACCTGTCCCAGGGAATGAGCTTCCGCAGACCAGAGTTGGTCATTGTCACGACCGACGCCTGTCTATTAGGCTGGGGCGCGGTCTGGGATTCCCTGAAAGCTCAGGGTCTATGGTCTCGGGAAGAGTCTCTTCTCCCGATAAACATCCTGGAACTGAGAGCGATATTCAATGCTCTCCGGGCTTGGCCTCAACTAGCAAAGGCCAGATTCATAAGATTCCAATCAGACAACATGACGACTGTTGCTTACTTCAACCATCAGGGGGGAACAAGGAGTTCCCTGGCGATGAGAGAGGTGACCAAGATCATCAAATGGGCAGAGGATCACTCCTACCACCTGTCTGCGATCCACATCCCAGGAGTGGAAAACTGGGAGGCGGATTATCTGAGTCGTCAGACCTTTCATCCGGGGGAGTGGGAACTCCACCCGGAGGTGTTTGCCCAGTTGACCCAATTATGGGGCATTCCAGACATGGATCTGATGGCGTCTCATCAGAATTTCAAGGTTCCTTGCTACGGGTCCAGATCCAGGGATCCCAAGGCGACTCTAGTGGATGCATTAGTGGCGCCTTGGACTTTCAACCTAGCTTATGCGTTTCCACCGTTCCTTCTCATTCCCAGGCTGGTAGCCAGGATCAAACAGGAGAAGGCCTCGGTGATTTTGATAGCTCCTGCGTGGCCACGCAGGACTTGGTATGCAGACCTGGTGAATATGTCATCGGCTCCACCATGGAAGCTACCTTTGAGACAGGATCTTCTAGTACAAGGTCCATTCGAACATCCAAATCTAGTTTCTCTCCAGCTGACTGCTTGGAAATTGAACGCTTGATTTTGTCTAAGCGTGGGTTTTCGGATTCTGTGATAGATACTCTGGTACAAGCCAGAAAACCTGTGACTAGAAAGATTACCATAAAATATGGAAAAGATATATCTGTTGGTGTGAATCCAAGGGATTCTCATGGAGTAAGATTAAAATTCCTAGGATCCTTTCCTTTCTCCAAGAAGGTTTGGATAAGGGATTATCAGCGAGTTCTCTAAAAGGACAGATTTCTGCTTTATCTGTCTTGTTACACAAACGACTGGCAGCTGTGCCAGATGTTCAAGCTTTTGTTCAGGCTTTGGTCAGGATCAAGCCTGTTTACAGACCCTTGACTCCTCCCTGGAGTCTAAATTTGGTTCTTTCAGTTCTTCAAGGGGTTCCGTTTGAACCCTTACATTCCATAGATATCAAGTTGTTATCTTGGAAAGTTCTGTTTTTGGTTGCTATTCTTCTGCTAGAAGAGTTTCTGAATTATCTGCTCTGCAGTGTAATCCGCCCTATCTGGTGTTCCATTCAGATAAGGTTGTTTTGCGTACTAAACCTGGTTTCCTTCCAAAGGTTGTTTCCAACAAGAATATTAACCAGAAAATAGTTGTGCCTTCTTTGTGTCCGAATCCAGTTTCAAAGAAGGAACGCTTGTTACACAATTTAGATGTAGTCCGTGCTTTAAAGTTCTATTTAGAAGCAACAAAGGATTTCAGACAAACGTCTTCTCTGTTTGTAGTTTATTCTGGCAAGAGGAGAGGTCAAAAAAGCTACTGCTACCTCTCTTTCCTTTTGGCTGAAAAGCATCATACGATTGGCTTACGAGACTGCCGGACGGCAGCCTCCTGAACGAATCACAGCTCACTCTACTAGGGCTGTGGCTTCCACATGGGCCTTCAAGAACGAGGCTTCTGTTGATCAGATATGTAAGGCAGTGACCTGGTCTTCTCTGCACACTTTGTCCAAATTCTACAAATTTGATACTTTTGCTTCTTCGGAGGCTATTTTTGGGAGAAAGGTTTTGCAAGCCGTGGTGCCTTCTGTTTAGGTAACCTGATTTGCTCCCTCCCTTCATCTGTGTCCTAAAGCTTTGGTATTGGTTCCCACAAGTAATGGATGACACCGTGGACCGGACACACCAATGTTGGAGAAAACAGAATTTATGCTTACCTGATAAATTACTTTCTCCAACGGTGTGTCCGGTCCACGGCCCGCCCTGGTTTTTTAATCAGGTTTGAAGAATTTCTTTCTCTATACACTACAGTCACCACGGCACACTATAGTTTCTCCTTTTTTTCTCCTAACCGTCGGTCGAATGACTGGGGGGGCGGAGCCTGGGAGGGACTATATGGACAGCTCTTGCTGTGTGCTCTCCTTGCCTTTCCCTGTGGGGGAGGAGAATATCCCACAAGTAATGGATGACACCGTGGACCGGACACACCGTTGGAGAAAGTAATTTATCAGGTAAGCATAAATTCTGTTTTTTTTCTACTGTAGGTGACATTCCAAGCTTGCAGCATTTCTGAAGCCAGATGTCTTTATGACCAATTAGCCACAATATGTCCGATAGTGGTATGTATATAATATGTCAGAATTCAACAATGTGTCTTTTATTTAAGATAAACTCCCCCCCCCCCCCTCCCCAAAACTCACACTGCTTACCACATCCTGATGGTTTAAAGTTCTCTGCTATGGAGAGATTATCTAAGAAGTCTCATCAGTACTATAAAGTCCCTCAAAGAATTCTACACACACACACATACACACACACAGTATTGCGAGAAATTCTAATTAATTTGCTTACTTCATTTTATGTTTATTTTAGATGGCTTTAAGTGCTGCAGCCCCATTTTACAGAGGATATGTGTCTGATATAGATTGTCGTTGGGGTGTAATCTCTGCATCAGTAGATGACAGAACTAAAGAAGAAAGGGGATTGGAGGTATGCCATAACTTCCTTTAGCTGATGCATTTTCACTATGCTTGTATTTGCCTGGTAAGTTTTTTCCTGAAAAAAACTTAAGATAATTTTTTGGCTAGTAGGAGTTGTCTATGTGTTTTACACTCCACTGTCTTTGTTTTCTCTAGCCTCTGAAGAATGACAAATATCGGATAAGTAAATCTCGTTATGATTCCATAGACAGTTATTTGTCTAAATGTGGTGAAAAATACAATGATATTGATTTGACTATAGATAAAGAGATCTACAGACAACTAACACATGAAGGTAAGGAATTACAGTACACTTTGTTTGTTAAAACAAGTCTTTGAAAAGTTGTAAAATCCTTCCACCACAAGACTTGCAAATGACATGGACTTTGTGTGTGTATGTGAGCTAAACATCTACTCATGCTGTACAATAATGCATATTACTCCCAGTCTTTGTGATTCTAATAAATGTGTTTCTTTCATATAATGAGGAGAGTCCATGGGTGTCCATAACATATGGGGATATACTTCCTGCCAGCAGGTGGAGGTCAAGAACCCGCACAAGAGCTTTCAATCCCTACCAACTCTGCTCCTCTCCAGTTAGTTCTTGGTCTTCAATGTGAGAGGTTGAGTGAAGTGCTCGGCAATCAAAAGTGTATTTTTAATTTATTTACTGGGGGCTCAGACCTGACTTGAGACCCTATCCCCCCCTCTTTCAGTTTTCTCTAAAGAAGATTGAAAATGGATGACTGAAACAGGGGTTGAGGATTACCTCTCATGACATTGTCAGTAAATCTCCCAGCCATAAATGCTCTTTGGCGTTTCGGGGACCACGTCCGTCAGCCTCTACCAAAGAGGTTACAGGTATATCTGATCATATCCTCTGAGGGAGAAAGGCCTCTATAAGCTGGTAAGATCAGTGCAGGGGTTCTGCAGTCAAGGTAAGTGACTTAGACACCACATATAGCCCATTCACTATCACTGGTATCCTATTCCATAGATACCATATAGTTTGGGGGTTACCAGCCCTTACCCTTGGTTCTTTACCTATGTGCTTATCACCAAACCTTTTCAAATTGGGTTCCAAATTTTCCGGTATCGTTCTCTACATTCCCTTTAGCAGCTCTCTTATTAATTTTTTTCCACAAATATTTACTTTTTCAATAAATTTTTTTTAAAAGTGTTACTGTCTCTTTAAGCGAACCGTTAATTGCGCTATGCGGTTACTGGCTCTTTCTTTTCAAAGCGGTTAGGCTGGGGATCAGTTAGGGACCATCTGGATAATGTTTTTAAGATTTATTTTACAAAATCTGTTTGTTTGTTTTTAAAAAAAAAAATTATTTTTACTTCGCGCTGTTACCTGTACTTCATTGCGGCGGTTAGCCCTGCTCCTTTTCCTTGGCGTCCTTTTCCATCTAAAGGGGAGGAGAGTCCAAGGCTTCATTTATTACTTGTGGGAATTCAGAACCTGGCCACCAGGAGGAGGCCAAGACACCCCAGCCAAAGGCTTAAATACCTCCCCCACTCTCCTCATCCCCCAGTCATTCTTTCTTTCGTCACAGGAGGTTGGCAGAGAAGTTTCGGAAGATTCAGAATAGTCTCTTGTGGAGGGTAGTACTCTTCGAAATGGGACTGGAGTTTTAACTAGTCCTGTCAGTCTCTCAGTGAGAGCATGGGTAAAAGTTAGAGTCCAGAGATGCAGGGAGAATCTTTCTGCAAAATGATCCCGACTCAAATTAACAGCTCCATAAGCAATCAGCGTTGACGAGTTTCGCTGCCTGCTTCCTGGACTCAAGTCCATGTCAGGAGCGACGCTACTACACTGTCACACTTGAGAGGCCGTGTTCCTGTTCCACGGCATAGATTCTGGTAAGATTGTTTCATTTTTTTATATACATAACGCAAGAAGACAGGGTCACAGTGTGATGCCTTTTATCTTTATAGACTCAAGGGTTAATATCCCTGGAAGGGGGATTATTGAACAGGGGGGGTTTGTACATAATGTTATTGTTGTGTCATTGCTGCGATGTGTGAGATGAGGCTCTGGCAATGGGTGGACTACAGGTTTCATTTCCTAGTGCAGGGGCGGTCCTGCAAGGCACTTCATGTGACTGGGTGGGGCCTATTCAACTTCCTCTTCTGGACCGGTGGTTGCAGGAGTTAAAGCGTTTTTGTCTGTGGTCCGGGTCTAAGGAGGTGGTGAGTGCCCTGGCCATTGAAAGTATAAAGGTTCCATTTATATATAGATCTAGTCCGTAATAAAGGTGTAAGCTATGGAAGACTCTGACGTGTTGGAGGGTACTCCCTCTTTAACAAAGTCTAATACCTGTGTTTATTGTGTGGAGGTTCTGGTAGATCTGCCTGCTAAACTCTGTTCCACATGTCTTGACAAGGTTGCTGCTTCTAGAAAGAATAAGATGTTTAGTACTACCGAGCCGTCTACCTCTGAGGGTTCTCCATCCCGTAAGGTGCATTCCCTACATTCATCTCCAATTACACATGCAGCTCCCCAGGGCACGACTAATCCTGAGGGAAAGGGCTGCTAGCCGTCAGATTTTGCGGCTCATCTTCAAACATCGCTGTCTGCGGTGATTAGTGCCTTACCACATTCGGCTAAGCGCAAGCGTAGGGTAAAACATTGTGGCCCGGCCCAGGGATCATCTACTCCAATGGAAATCTCGGAAAGATTATTTGCTGCCGAGGACAACTCTGACTCTTCGGAGGACGTTCCTTCTGGGTCGGAGTCTGTCATCTAAACCTCTGGCTGCGGAGGAACCAGAATTTAGGTTTAGAATGGAAAATTTAAGCTTTCTACTGAAGCAAGTGCTTGCTACGCTGGAGGTTCCGGAACCAAAACTTCTGGAGGAACCTTCGATTCCTAAACTTGATAAAGTATGAGGACAGGGTGGTTCCTCAGACCTTCCCGGTTCCCGTTAAGATGGCTAACATTATTAAGAATGAATGGGAGAAATTTGGGTTCATACTTTTCCCCTCCCTTTTCCTTTTCTTTTAAGAAACTGTTCCCCGTTCTCAAGCTATGGGGGACTGTCCCTAAGGTAGATGGTGCTATCTTCAAGCTCATGAAGCGTACAATGATTCCTCTCGAGTATAGTTCATCGTTTAAGGAGCCCATGGATAAAAAGTTAAAAAAACATGTTGAGAAAGATGTTTCAGCACACAGGGTTTGTTTTTCAGCTGGCAGCGGCGGTAGCCAGAGCTGCGACATATTGGTGCAAATCCCTGTCTGAGATGGTCGAGAGGGAGACTCCCCTTGACGAGATACAGGATAGAATTAAGGCCTTGAGAGTAGCTAATTCTTTTATTTGTGATGCCAATATTCAGATTATTCGCCTGAATGCAAAAATATCATGTTTTTCCATCCTAGCCCGTAGAGCTCTGTGGTCTGCGGACATAACCTCTAAATCTAGGCTTCTATCCCTTCCTTTTTAGGGAAAGATCCTATTTGGTCCAGGACTGGACTCGATCATATCCACGGTCATGGGAGGCAAGGGTGC
The DNA here is from genome assembly GCF_027579735.1 of Bombina bombina. NCBI lineage: Eukaryota > Metazoa > Chordata > Amphibia > Anura > Bombinatoridae > Bombina > Bombina bombina. The sequence continues at coordinate 484,216,016 of NC_069502.1, read as the reverse complement.
CTTCCTGCCACAGGATAAGAAGGCTAAATCTAAGGGATCTACTTTTCGTCCCTTTTTGTTCGGACAAGGCCCATCACCAGCAGTCCAAGGGAACTTGGAAGCCAGCTCAGTCTTGGAATAAATCCAATCAGAACAAGAAGCTTGCCGAGACAAAATCTGCATGAAGGGGTGGCCCCCGACCGGTCAACGGACCGAGTAGGGGGCAGATTATCTCTTTTCAGAAGTCTGGTTGCAGGATGTTCAGGACCCTTGGGTTCTGGAGGTTGTCACCCAGGGTTACAGGATAGGGTTCAGATCTCATCCGCCCAGGGGCAGATTTCTCCTGTCAAACCCGTCTTCAAGACCAGAGAAGAGGGACGCCTTTCTAGAATATGTGAGGGATCTCTCTTATCTCAGAGTAATTATACTAGTACCTCCAGCAGAGAGAGGTCTAGGGTACTATTCAAACCTTTTCGTGGTCCCGAAGAATTAGGGCACATTCTGCCCGATTCTGGACCTATAATGTTTTAACAAATTTCTGTCCATTCCATCATTCAAAATGGAAACTATTAGATCTATTCTTCCCATAATTTAAGAGGGGACAGTTCATGACAACAATAGACTTGAAGGATGCCTACCTTCATGTGCCAATCCACAGGGATCACTTCAGGTTGCTAAGATTTGCGTTTCTGTACCAACGCTTCCAGTTTGTGGTCCTTCCTTTCGGTTTGGCGACGGCACCGACAATATTGCAGATCTGGTGGGGATGTCATCTTCGACATGGAGGTTACCCTGTCGCAGTGATCTGCTTGTACAGGGTCCCTTCCAACATCAAAATCTAGATTCTCTGAGGCTGACTGCGTGGAGATTGAATGCTTAGTCTTAGCCAGGAGAGGATTCTCAGAGAGTGATTGATGCTCTCGTTCAGGCCAGGAAGCCGGTCACTCGTCGCATCTATCATAAGGTGTGGAGGACTTGTCCTGGTGTGAAAAACATGGATATCCTTGGCACAAGGTTAAGGTATGTAGGATTCTGTCTTTTCTCCAGGATGGGTTGGTGAAGGGGCTTGCTGCCAGTTCCTTAAGGGGACAGATTTCAGCATTATCTGTTTTGTTGCACAAGAGGCTCACAGAGCTTCCTGATATTCAGTCTTTTTTTCAGGCTCGGTCTAGAACGAAGCCTGTCTTTAGACATTCTGCTCCACCCTGGAGCTTGAACTTGGTTCTTAAGGTTTTGCAGAGGGTTCCGTTTGAACCTATGCACTCTATTGACATTAAAATTCTTTCATGGAAGGTCCTCTTACTGTTGGCTATTGCATCGGCACGCAGAGTATCTGAGTTGGCGGCCTTGCAATGTGAGCCTCCTTATCTGTTTTTTCACGCTGATGAGGCTGTTCTTCGCACTGGTTTGGGATTTCTTCCCAAGGTTGTGTCTAACCGTAACATCAATCGGGAAATAGTTGTTCCTTCTTTGTGTCCTAACCCTTCTTCCTCTAAGGAGAGGTTAATTCATAATTTGGATTTGGTTTGATCCTTGAAGTTTTATCTTCATGCTACAAAGGATTTCAGGCAGTCTACATCTCTTTTTGTATTGTATTCAGGGAAACGCAAGGGGCAGAGAGCCTCTTCAACTTCTTTGTCCTTTTGATTGAGGAGCATGATTCGCTTGGCCTACGAGACAGCGGGACATAAGCCTCCTCAGAGGATCACGGCTCATTCAACTAGAGCTGTGGCTTCTTCTTGGGCCATCAAGAATGAGGCCTCTATGGAGCAGATTTGTAAGACGGCTACCTGGTCCTCCTTAAATACTTTTACAAAGTTTTACAAATTTTACGTTTTTGCTTCCTCAGAAGCAGTTTTTGGGAGAAAGGTTTTGCAGGCTGTGGTGCCCTCAGGATAGGGTCCGCCTCCTTGTTACCCTCCCCTTTTTACATTCAGTGTCCTCTAGAGCTTGGGTATTTGTTTCCCCCAAGTAATGAACAAAGCCGTGTACTCTTCTCCCCTTTAGATGAAAAACATACATTTATGCTTACCTGATAATTTATTTTCCATCGTGGGGAGGTGAGTCCACGGCTCCCGCCAGTGTCTCCGGTAGGCGGACCTAAATTTAGTTTTGTTCTTTTGGCACCATTTATACCCTATATGCTTTTATGCGTTTTAAAAATCTGTTTTTCTTGCCTAAGATATAGTGAGTCCACGACATCATCAATTACTAGAGGCAAAGAGCACCACAGCAAAGCTGTTAAGTGTCACTCCACTACCCATACACCCCAGTCATTCTCTTTGTCTCTGTCAAAGAAGGAGGTGAAGTTTTGGTGTCTGAAGAAAATTGGATTTCTTTCGCTACTAGCAAGATTTTTGGTATAGCTGTAGTCCACATCTATCTCTTCAGTAGAGTAGTGGTGGCTTTAAATCAGTTAGGAACTTGTAAAGTGGGCCTTGCTGCATTTTCCTAACACATTGCTGCCCTAGTACAGAAAGTCAGAGTAGGTTTACTCTGTTCTTTCTTTTTTACACAAGCCTCTGTAAGGAGTTGGCATCCTTTCACGCTATTTTCAATGGGACTTGAATCTTGGGGACAAGATTCATTTTAGGCAGTGGGCAGGCACTTTTGGTATGTGAGGCAGAGACTGGGGTTAATCTTCTTTATGAAGTAGAAGTTAACCTTTTATTGGTGGCTCAGAAGTTTGTGTGTGCTTAATACTTTGTGTACAGTTGTCTGGGGCACGTTTTATAGTTATCGCAATTTCTGCAATCTGACCGGCTTTCCTTCTTAATATGGGAAGAGTCCTCCACTGCATTCCTTACTTGTGGGAAATACTGAACCTGGCCACCAGGAGGAGACAAAGACACCCCAGCCAAAGGCTTAAATACCTCCCCCACTTCCTCATAACCCCAGTCATTCGTCACAGAAGGTTGGCAGAGAAGTGTCAGAAGATTTTGGAGTAGTCTCTTATGAAGGGTAGAACTCTTCAAGATGGGACTGGAGTTTTAAGTAGTCCTGTCAGCCTCTCAGTGAGAGCATGGATGAAAGTTAGTCTGGAGATGCAGGGAGAGTCTTTCTGCGAAACCATCCCAACTCATATTAACAGCTCCATAAGCAATCAGCGTTGATGAGTTTCGCTTTCTGCTTTCTTCACTCAAGTCCATGTCAGAAGCAACGCTACTATCTGTCAAACTTAAAGGACCGTGTTACTGTTCCACGGTATAGATTCTGGTAAGCTTGTTTCCTTTTATCTGTATAGAATCAAGGGTTAATATCTCCTGAGGGGGATTCTTGAACAGTGGGGAATAATCTTATATGTTTATTTGATTTTATGCTTCTTTTATGTGTGAGATGTTATGGGCTCATAGGCTGTTATGGAATATGCAGGTTTCTCTTTCACTTTGAGAGCTGCGCAGCTTACAAGTTTGGTGCACTTTTTCTCATAGCAGAGACGGTCCTGCATTGTGCAGTTTTCATTCCATCTTTCCTGACCGTGTGTCTATCAGAGAGGAGTCAAAATAGCTGTACTGTCTGGGTCATAGGAGGTGGGGAATGCCTCAGCCATTGGGGTCTAATAGACCATTTTTGTTCTGATAAAGCCCATTGTCAGCAGTCCTCCGCTAAGCTAGAGCAAACCAAGAGCTCTTGGAAGCCGGCTCAGTCCTGCAATACTGCAGAGCAAGAATCCCGCCGAGTCTAAGTCGGCATGAATGGGCGGTCCCCGGTCCTCTTCTGGATCATGTAGGGGGCAAACTGTTGCTTTTTTCAGTCGCTTAGTTCAGGGACGTGCAGGATCCATGGATCCTGGAGGTCATAGCTCAGGGTTACAAGATAAGTTTCAGCCACCCAGGTGCAGATTCCTCCTCTCAAACCTGTCTTACTGACCAGTAAAGAGGGAAGCCTTTCTGGGGTGCGTACGGGATCTGTCCTCTTAGGAGTTATAGTCTTGGTGCCTATCGCAGAGAGAGGTTTGGGATACTATTCAAACCTTTTCGTGGTCCCATAGAAGGAGGGAACTTTCCATCCGATTCTGGACCTAAAGTGCTTAAATAAGTTTTTATATGTCCCCTCATTCAAGATGGAGACAATAAGGTCTTTTCTTCCCCTCGTTTGAGAAGGGCAGTTTATGACCACGATAGATCTGAAGGATGCTCCCTTCACGTACCAATCCTCAAGGACCACTTCCAGTTTCTAAGGTTTGTGTTCCTAGACCAGCACTTCCAGTTTATTGCACTTCTTCTGTTGGGTCTAGCTATGGTTCCAAGAAATATTTTGATTCTGGAGTTGGCGGAGACCCACATCTGTTCTCTGTCAGCGATCCTCATTCCAGGTGTGGACAACTGAGACAACAATCCTTTCATCCAGGGGAATGTTCTCTCCATCCTGAGGTGTTTGCAGAGATCTGCAAAAGGAATATCTTATGATGTCTCAATACCAAGCTACCCAGATATGGGTCAAGGTACAGGGATCCTCAGGCGGAGCTAACAGATGCATTAGCGGTGCCTTGGAGGTTCAATCTTATTTATCTTTTCCGGCCGTTTACCACTACTTACTCGTGTAGTGGCTCGAATAAAGCAAGAACTGGCGTCAGTGATAATGATTGCTCCGTCTTGGCTACGAAGGATATGGTTCGCGAATCTAGTGGGGATGTCCTCATCTCCTTCGTGAAAGTTACCTTGTTGCAGGGATCTGCTGACCCAAGGTCTCTTTGTTCATCAATGTCTAGATTCTCTAAGGCTGACTGCATGGAGATTGAACGCTTAGTCCTAGCCAGGAGAGGGTTTTCTGAGAGAGTTATTTTTACTCTCATTCAAGCTTGTAAGCTGGCTGCTCGTCACATCTTTCATAAGGTGTGGAGGACCTAGTTATTCTGTTCTCCAGGATGAACTGGAGGAGGGCTTTTCTGCAAGTCCCCTGATGGGACAGATTTCTGCCCAGTCTGTGTTACTGCACAAGAGGTTCACTGAGTTTCCAGATGTGCAGTCATTTGTTAAGGCTATGCTAGGATCAGACATGTGTTTAGATCTAATGCTCCTCCTTGGACTTTAAATCTTGTTCTTAAAGTTTTGCAACGGGCTCCGTTGGAGCCTATGCATGAAGTAGACATTAAATTGTCTTAAAAAAAAAAGGTTCCTTTTCTACTGGCTATTGCTTCTGCGTGCAGAGTATTTGTGATTGCTGCCTTGCAATGCGTCCCTCCTTATCTGGCTTTCCATGCTGATAAGGCTGATAGGTTTTCTTCTTAAGGTTGTGTCAATTTGCAACATCAATCAAGAGATTGTGGTTCCTTTCTTATGTCCTAATCCTTCTTCGTCGAAGTAATGTTTACAACGTAATTTTTTATGTGGTTTGTGCCTTGAAGATCTATCTTCAGGCCACAAAGGAATTTAGACAAACTTCTTTCTCTGTTTATTCTCTTTTCCGGGATGCATGAGAGTCAGAGGGCCTCTTCGACTTCCTTATATTTTTGGCTGAGTAGTGTCATCCGTTTAGCATAGAAACAGCGGGACATAAGCCTCTGAGGATTACGGCTCATTCTACGAGAGCAGTGGTTTCCTCTTGGGCCTTCAAAAATGAGGCCTCTATGGATCAGGTTTGTAAGGTGGCTTCCTGGTCCTCCTTACCTACCTTTTCCAAATTGTAGAAGTTTGATGTTTTTGCTTCTGCTGAAGCAGCCTTCGAGAGAAAGGGTTTTGCAGGCTGTGGTGCCCTCAGATTAGGGTCCGCCTCTCTTTTTCACCTCCTGTTAGCATTCTGTGTACTCTAGAGCTTGGGTATATGTTTCCCACAAGTAAGGAATGCAGCTGTGGACTTTTTTTCCATATTAAGAAGGAAAACTTAAATAATGCTTACCAGATAATTTCCTTTCCTTCTGTATGGGAAGAGTCCACAGCTCCCACCCTGTGTTCTCCGATGGGCTGCCCTAAATTTATTGGTCTGGCACCTTTTTCACCCTGATATTTTGGGGTTATGAGGAAGTAGGGGAGGTATTTAAGCCTTTGGCTGGGGTGTCTTTGCCTCCTCCTGGTGGCCAGGTTCAGTATTTCCCACAAGTAAGGAATGCAGCTGTGGACTCTTCCCACACAGAAGGAAAGAAAGTTACCTGGTAAGCATAATTTTAAGTTTTTTTCATATTTGGCCTTCCTCCGGCTTGAAGCGTGCACGTTACATGTGTAGCGCAGATTATCGGAGCGGTTATAACGACTTAATTAAGCGCAGTCCGGATCTCCCTACGCTAGGTTAAAGGGCAGGTAGGCATCTCAGTCACGGACTGGGGCGTAAAGGTGTTCTGATAACTTAAATTGTTATTTTGTCTTTTTTGCTCAAATTTATTCTGTTAGGAGATTAAGGCTTTGCAAGTAGTGAAGCACACTAAAGACTGTATCGCATGTTTGTTAATTAAAGCAACAGCATCTTCAAATTTTTTTAATTTTTTTCTTCTAATCGTAAATCAGGACCCTGCTCCTCTGGACAGGTGCCTGCTCTGCTTGGAGAATCAAATTGTGTTGCCTTTGCAATTTTGTTCCTCATGTGTAGAGAGGACTTTAAAGAATAAAAATAAACTCTTTGTTTCTGAGCCAACCATCTCTCAGGATAATGCTTTTCAGGCTATGCCACAGCTTTCTCCTCAAAAGTCCTAAGCCTCAGTGGCGTCACATACAGTGCCCTGCGGTTCCTCTCAGTCTCCTGGGGGAGTTTATTTGCCTGTAGAAAGGGCTGCTCAGGTATCTTCGGCATTATCTGCCATTCCTATGCTAAAGGGAAAGCACAAGAGGAACATTAGAGATTCAGATATTAAGGTTTCTGTTCCAACCTCTTCTACTCAGGTCGCCCTCCCTCATGTCTAATGAGGAGGATACACCGGTAGCCTCTGAGGGTGAAATCTCAGGATCGGACAGTTTAATTCCTTCATCTGATGCTGAAGTAGTAACCTTCAGATTTAAGCTTGAACACCCTTGTGTATTGTTAAAGGAAGTTTTAGCTACTTTGGACGACTCCGACCTGCCTGTCGTTGTTAACCTTAAGAAATCAAGTAAACTTAATAAATACTTTGATATCCCTTCCTCCGTGGAAGTGTTTCCTGTTCCAGACTGTGCAACGGAGATTATTGCACAGGAATGGGAAAAGCCAGGGATACCTTTTTTTCCTTGTCTCCTGTTTTTAAAAAGATGTTTCCTGTCACTGACTCTATTAAAGATTCATTGCGTACGGTGCCTAAAGTAGAAGGAGCCATTTCTACTCTGGCTAAGAGAACTACTATTCCTATAGTGGATAGCTTCTCTTTTAAGGATCCTATGGACAAAAAGCTGGAGGCCTATTTGAAAAAAAATGTATGTTCATCAAGGTCTTCAATGGCAACCTGCAGTTTGTATTGCCACAGTGTCTAGTGCGGCATCTTATTAGTACGATGCCTTGTCTGATTCTCTTCAAGTAGAGACTCCTTTGGAGGAGATCCAAGACAGGATTAAGGCTCTCAAGCTCCTTTATTTCTGATGCTACCTTGCAAGTTATTAAACTAGGAGCCAAGATATCTGGCTTCGCTGTGCTAGCCTGCAGGGCGTTATGGCTGAGATCATGGTCAACAGATGTTACTTCTAAGTCTAAGCTTCTGTCACTCCTTAAAAGGGAAAAACTTTGTTTGGACCCGGTCTGGCTGAAATTATCTCTGACATCTGGTGGAAAAGGTTTTTTTTTACCACAAGACAAGAATAGACCTAAAGGACGTCAAATTAATTTTTGTTCCCTTTGTAACTTCAAAGGAAAGTCTTCCTCTTCCAAGCAGGAGAAGTCCAGGTCTTCTTGGAAGCCTAATCAGCCTTGGAACAAGGGGAAGCATTTAAAGAAACCGGCAGCTGAGTCTAAATCAGCATGAAGGGTTTGTCCCCGGTCCAGGACCGGATCAAGTGTGGGGGGGGGGGGCATACTTTCTCTGTTTTATCAAGCTTGGGTACGAGATGTCCCAGATCCTTGGGCTGTGGACATAGTGTCTCAGGGTTACAAAATAAAATTAAAGACCTTTCCTCCCAGGGGCCGGTTTCTCCTCTCAAGATTATCTGCAGACCAGATAAAGAGAGGCATTCTTAAAGGGACACTGAACCAAAATTTTTCTGGTGATTCAGATAGAGCATGCAATTTTAAGCAACTTTCTAATTTACTCCTATCATCAATTTTTCTTCGTTCACTTGCTATCTTTATTTGGTAAAGAAGGCTCTAAGCTTTTTTTTGCTTTAGCACTCTGGACAGCACTTTTTTATTGGTGGATGAATTTATCCACCAATCAGCAAGAATAACCCAGGTTATTCACCAACAATGGGCCGGCATCTAAACTTACATTCTTGCATTTCAAATAAAGATACCAAGATAATGAAGAAAATTTGATAATAGGAGTAAATTAGAAAGTTGCTTAAACGTGCATGCTCTATCTGAATCACAATATAAAATTGTTGGGTTCAGTGTCCCTTTAAAGTGAAAGTAAATTTTGATGATAAATTGCACGGTTTTTAAAAATTCGATTAAAAACAGGGGCACTTTAATTCATCAAAATTTACATTTCACTCCTGTTGTGAAATAATACTTGCCTTTTAAAAATTGACAGCAGCTCCAGCTTCCTCCGGACGTCTCAATCCATTTCTGATGTCCGAAATGATGGATAGGTCATCCTCCAATCACGGCTTCCCCCCAGGGGCAATCAGTGTCTAATTTAATGCCGTGATTGGAGGAAGCCGGATTCCTCATTTTAGACCCAGGAAGAGGCTTTGCGACGGGTGAAGGAAGCTGGATCGACTGTCAAGTTTAAAAGGTAAGTATTTTTTCACAACAGGAGTGAAATGTAAATTGATGAATTAAAGTGCCCCTGTTTGTAATCGAATTTTTAAAAAACGGTCACTTTAGCATCAACATTTACATTCACTTTAAATTGCATTCAGGACCTTTCTTCCTTTGGGGAGATAGATCCAGTTTCCATAAGGGAACAGGGCCTGGGATTCTATTCAAATCTGTTTGTGGTTCCCAAAAAAGAGGGAACTTTTCGTCCTATTCTAGATTTAAAGTGTCTAAACAAGTTTCTCAGAGTACAAGAGGGTCAGTTCATGTCGACCATAGACCTGAAGGATGTGTATCTTCATGTTCCCATCCACAGGGATCATCATAAGTTCCTGAGATTCGCCTTTCTAGACAAACACTTTGTTTGTGGCTCTTCCATTTGGCCTTGCCTCAGCTCCCAGAATTTTCTCAAAGGTTCTGGGGGCTCTCTTGGCAGTGTTCAGGGCTTGGGGAATTGCAGTGGTGCCCTACCTGGATGACATATTGTTTCAGGCTCCATCTTTTCAACAAGCAAGCTCTCATACAGAGGCCTTGTTGTCTTTTCTACGTTCCCATGGATGGAAAGTGAATCTGGAAAAGAGTTTCCTTGTTCCAGCTACAACAGTGATTTCCTTAGGGACCCTAATAGATTCCCTATCTATGTGTGAATAAATGTGATATAAAAGGATGTCATGTAGATGATCCTCAATTCCTCAGAAAAGAGAAGAAAAAAAAATAGCGTGATATTGTTTAAACAATCTAGTAAAAACTGTGCATACAAAAAATTACTACTCGCATATACCTGAGCTATCATCAGCTCAGGGGTAAACGCAGTCCTGAGTACAAAGCTGTCAGATCAGCTATATTTGTGCATGTGCTTCTTCACAATCTCCAGAGTCTCCAAAAAAAGGAAAACATAACAATAGTGTGATATTGTATTATACCAACTTAGATATACCAGATATTTGAAATGTTACTCACACTTTGTGGGAGCTATTCCCAAGCTCCACTTTAAATGCAGACCTGAACTTTTTGGCTATCAGGTAAAGCCTTAATTAATGATTCCGGAACTGCTTCCAATCAAATATTTATTAAAAGTATAAAATATATAAAAATGCACTCTGGATAGTGTAGTCATTCGGGGCTGCAGTACAAAAATGTTACAATATACAAGTTACACTTAGTTTGTTACCAGGATGGCAACAAGTAAAATTTATATTCCAATCATTGGTTTGTAGGAAGGTCAGGAAAGAGTCCAGGTTAGATTTAGGTCCCTTCCACACAAAGAGAATATTGTCTATGTACCGGCGATAGGACACAATATTTTCCACCCGCCATGCCCCCCAGAACACCCACGACTCTTCTTAAGCCACCATAAACAGGTTAGAATAGCAGGGGGCAAAACGCGTGCCCATTGCCGTACCAACTCCTTGCAAAAAAAAAAATCATGACTATACCAAAAGAAATTGGTGTCAAGAATAAGTTCTATACCTTCTATGATATATTCATTATGTGCTTCACTTAAATCCCCAAGTTTATTTAACATTAAATCAACTGCTTTTATACCTTTTTATCTTTAGTAATAATGGTATAAAGGGATGTAACATCCCCTGTCACAAGCCAATAGTCATACTTCCATTGAATCTCATTTAAAGCATTTAATACACTAATGGTATCTTTCAAAAAGGACAAAGTCTTAATTACAATAGGTTGTAATAACATATCTATATATTTTGATAATTCACTAGTCAGAGATTTTATGCCGGATACTATCGGCCTTCTGGGTGGATTCTCCCTATCTTTATGTAATTTAGACAGGATGTAGAATGATTGGAATATAAATTTCACTTGGGACTGCAGTAGGGAAAAGGTTAATTTTCTGGATCTTGAGCTATACATTGCAAATAATGAAGTATTCACAAAAAGTTATTTAAAAAAACAAAAACGGATGTTAACAATTTATATTGGTTTATATAGTTGCCATCATAGAAGATGGATTGAAAATGTGCCAAAGGGACAATTCCACAGAATAAAAAGAAACTGT